>NW_023459572.1:0-19546 GCF_013731165.1 Rhagoletis pomonella | reverse complement strand
GTGCAACATTTTCTACCCTTGTTAAGGCGTAAGATATAGAGTATATTTGAAATATACTCTATATTTAATTAAGACTGTCAACGATTTAGCTTTCCCTGATTTCATATATACACATTTGGTGTTGCCTTTTTTTGGCTTTTTTAAGATATTTTCTACCTTTAATTGTAAAGAGCAAAAAGTCCTTATTCCTGATAATATGAAAGTCTTAAACGTTTCATATTTAAATTGGGCGCCACTTGTATCAACTCACGTCGAGCGCACGTTTAGTACATTCAATGCTTTTATTCGCGAAATTCGAATGAAAATGCTGCCAGCAAACTTCAAAATATGGTTCAATGTTACTACAACTATTTGTAGAGATTAACGTTTTGTGAGTTAAAAACTCGTAAGGAACAAGTATTCAAAGATTTAAAGTACAAATTTTTCATATAATGAAACTAGTTCATAGCTTTTCTCTTCTTACTTGTAAAATAAACATTTCTAAAATCAATGTATTTTTTGATTATTTTTCGGTTTTTGTCTTTTTTTAAAACCTTATTTTGTCTTTTTTCGATTTCTAGTGCCTTTTCCTGCTTATTTTGCTATTTTATTTACCCCTTTCTAGCCTATTTCGTTATTTTATTTTGCCTTTTTTATAGGTTTTTGAGTCCTAAAAATCCGTTCCCTGGTTATGACCTTTTGAATTTCAGCGATGATGTTTGTTACGTCTTTTTCAGGTGAAGATATGAAACATAGTTCGACATGAAAAATTTCTTCGAGTTAAAGCTACCCATTTATAATAGACTTTAGGTCATTAAATTTGTAAAAATGGAAACTTATGTATATATATAAATTTTAATAAAATATTGCAAATAGCAAAATCGGCTAAAAACATCTAATTTTTTTTTGGCAAAGCGGCTAACAAATTGGTTGCCGGCTAAACCGAATTTTTTCCGGCTGTTTGCTTTCGCAACCGGCTAAATCTAGCCGTAAAACGACTAAAATGGCAACACTGATCACCTTTTATGAATTCGTCTCTCGTTGATATACTCTGAACATATGTGAGGATGATAGCAAGGCCAACTCATACAAGGTAGTGTTACAGGAGCAGTTGAAATTTTCGTCCCGGTGTTTCTTAAAGAAAGCCATAAACGTAGCGACCGTTGGTTCAACTTGGAGATGTTTTGCTCTAGATGGCACCGTTTGTGGGTCCGTTGAATGAATTTGTGTTTTGGTTGTATGAAAGATCAAAAAATTTAGATTTTCTGGTAAGTTGTACAACTCGTCGTGACATTAATGGCCATGTTGTACAAACTCATTCTATTTTGCATTTATTTTGTTCACTAAATAACCCAATATGGACCACTCTGCCGAAATATGTACGTTTTTTCGTTAAATTTTATAAATGTAAGCCGAAACTATGGAATTGTAAAAATGAGATTTTACAATGAGACTGCAATGTTTGTGGGCGAAATGTCCAACTTGATTGAGGATCGATCTGAACCAACGGTCGCAACGTTTAAGGCTTGCATTATGTCAGAATGATGTGTTTGTTGTAATTCATTCTGTCATTTACTACCGTTATGCGTAGGCCAATTCATTAATTCATTTCATGCGTTTTTTTTTTGGCCCTATCGATGAGTAGTGATAGTTTTTCTCTAAAACTCTTAAACTATCGATAGTACTAGTTGACTGTCGATAGTTTAACACATCTAGCACAGCCGATTTTATTCATAACTTCTCCATTTTGTGTAGTTGCGCGTCGGTTTGGTAACTTTGCAAATTTTTGTATTATAGGTGATATTTTCTTTGTGCTTCCTTCTTTAAGGGCAGCTTTCTCAACCAACTTCTAATTGAAAAGCTCCCTTTATATTTAAACGTTGCTTTAAAACTTATAGCTATGTCTAAAGAGAAGCATTTCTATTATCGGTTTTTCACGTATGTACATATGTTTCTTGGCTGTAAACAAATCAAAAAAATTATATTACGAAATTTAAACAATTTGTAATAAACATGTAAATAAATAAATAAAATTCGATAATAAAACGCTTTACTTTAGACACAACTATACATTTTAAAACAATCTGTAAATATGAAGTGAGCTTTAAAGTTAAAGGTACCTTGAGAAAACGGCCCTAAGTGTGTTTATTTTCCCAATCATTTGTTTTTTTTTTTTTGTATTTCGATGCCGTCCCGATTAATTTGGAACATTATCATTACACTGACTATCGATAGTACTATCGATATTAGCGCTTGACGCTATCGATAGTATTGCTGCAAACTGTCAACGAGTAATGATAGTTTTTTTCTGAAACATGGAAACTATCGATGGTGGCACTATCGATAGTTTTACAACTCTACTTGCTACCACATGAATATGTATATGAATTCGTGATAAGAATATATGAATTCGCCTTAGAAGATAGAACGCGAGTAAGAAGAAATGCCGGACAAAGGAATTTGTCTTCTTTAAAATAATAAATAAATGCATTTTGCAAACAAAGGTGCGTACGTTAGTTAGTGCCTTGGTTATGTTGCATGGTGAGAATCGCAATAAATCGCGGGGAATTCGTAAGGATCTATTGATTGCATTATAAACATTTGCATTTATTTGTTCAACATAAAATAGATAATTATGTGACAGTTCACTCCGTTCAGTTATTTCCATTACAACCCGGTCCTAAGGTTGCTAGAAGGGTGAATTCATATAAGATGGCGTTACCAAAATTAATAAAATGAAATGAAGTTATTGTTTAATTTCTAACCAAACCTATGCATGTAACTCAATCGCCTAATCGTTTGCCGAGCCGTAAACATATGTTTACACATCAAATTCCGTGAGTAAGTACCTGGTAATCACATCTTTTTTAAGAAGTTTGACTTCTATCATGTGTAAGTAGCTACACACGCCCTTTTTTAATTATTTCTTATGATACGACTAATACATGCCATGAATTTAAACCAAAGCAGCCCATAAACACAAAATTTTCCAAATAGAAAATACTTTAATAATCAAATCGGTCAATAGATATGAATATTTCAAATATCTTGACTAGGGTTCTAAGGTTCTTGGTGTCGTCTTCATACGTGTTGCAACGCTCTGGATCACGGGCTTCGTGCTCCAGATCGAGCATACGTGGCGAAAAGTCACACCCTGCGAGAGGTGCCCCTGCTTTTACTGAATATAATGGATATACATAGAGAGAGCAACTCGATAAAATCCGTAAGCCCTTGTGTTAATCGGACCGTTCCTACAGACTGAATGGCACTACGTTAGTGATGTCTTCTAACGGTATAACCTTGCCGATCACTCCATGTTAAAATTATTGCAACTTATCTGAGCACTTAACTGCAGTTAAGCTTTTGGTGGAAATGGGCTATTAGCACCAAAAACAACGGAGTTACACGACACTTTTTAAAAAGCACTACCTGTTTTTGCTTCTCCTGAAAAATAAAAAAATGTTGGTTAGGGCCTTTGTGAATTAAGGTAACGATAAGTATGTCGAATCAAACATTCTGATACTACATTTTGTGTATTTTTGCGATGAACGTAACAAATGTCACTTTCAATTGTGTAACCAGACATTTGTATGCATATAAAAATATTAATGACCAAGAAAATTTACTAAAAATTAAAAATATTAAGAGCGTATTTTCCGGAAACATCTGTATTCAACGGTAAAAATAAATTAATAAGTCCCCGTTTAATCAGTATTACCCCGATGTGCTACACGCAATATATTCATTTCATATCAGGGGGATAACAGCAAAATGCGTAGAAAAAGCGCTTCCATTGCCACGTTAGTTACCGATATCGCTAAGGATATTGCACGGAGAGCGAATATACAAAATATTTCGGCTAATTATCGTGCATCTAACGCTGAAGATTTTTATTGAAAGGCAATATTTATATTGCTAGTGGATAATATTTAGCCCGATCTCCGAAAAAGATTGCCGAAATATACATTACATAAACGTTTTTGATTTGAACTCATTACTTCCATCTAAAATTGGGGAAAATAATACGCTAGAAAAAAAAAATTATGCTTTCGAACGCATCAAATCGCTTGGGAAACGATACGATTTTTTCTTAGAAAAAGACGCTACTAGAGTTCACTCATTGATGCGAAACGGTGTGCGTTTGAGCGAAAGTGCAAAAATGCGCAGTTTTTTACAACATACATATGGCACCGTTATGGCGTCGTTTTGCACAAATGCACAGCAAAGCAACAAAACATACGCTAATCTTTACCGTTCGCATTTTGGCATCAAAGAGTGAACTGCTTTGTATCAATTTGGTAGGAGAGTATAAAGTGTGGTCAGAACGATGGACAAATAGGTAAGCGAAAAGCCATTCCCAAAATCGCAGCAGAAGTTCTTGGTAAATGCGACGTATATGCTCCTCCATTGATTAAAAGCTCAGTTAGTCTAGACTTAACTTAATTTAACTTACCGTAAGAAATCATCAATGATTACTCAACACGTCAACTTAAGCCAAGAGCGGAAATATCTTGTTTTTGTATTTGCTTTTTCAGCTGTTTAACAGTTCGCCGCCTTCTTAATTCGCAGGAATTTCCTAATAAAACAATATATTTTATATTTAAATAGGTTTAGTTTGTGAATTTCAACAATAAAAACCCACAGAGTTTCCTTATTAGTTTAAATTTCATCCAGCAACATGCGATCAGCTGTTTTTCGTACTGGCAAATTCTTACAAGTAAAAATTTATCCAGTAAAAACTTGCAACTTCAACTGTCAATTTTCGCTCTCTTTCCCCTACTTTGCAAGTTTTTGCGTACGAAAACACCAAAACATGAAAATTCGTAAAAACTTTTACTGGATTTTACTGGAAATGAGTAAACAAACGCAATTAATAATAGTCTTCTCCACCACGTTTTCCCGCAGAAAAAAACAATATATGAAAAATTTTACTCTCTAAAATATTCTGTTGAGAAAAAACTCGATCGTGGAAAACCGTTATTTTTACTTACTCGCACAATGCAACGAGGGCCTCCGAACTTATTTTGGTAAAGTGCATCTGCAACCAACGTGCTATCACCGGTGTATTTGCATTCATGTGACAGAGTCAATAATAAACAGAGGTAGATTTCAGTAAAAAATTTTAGTTTTTCAATTTATTTATTGAACAAATATCTATAATATTCAGAAAACAAAGGAGCCCATTTGTTGTATTTAAAGATAAAATAAATATTTATACTCCACATAGAGTGACGTACAAACGTATTGGCGCAGAAATTTTCCGTAATATATGCAAAGATTTTTATAAACATTTTTTATAAAAACAGTTCATTCTACACAAAAACACATAAAAATAAAATCTCTAAACTTTGTGCAAAACTCAGGAAAATTGAATAAACTGGCAAGTTTAAACTTGTACTTTGTTATATTAAAATTGAATGGGCTATAAAACTGCATTTTTAGAACTTTTCGAAAAAATCTGAATAGAAAGCTGCAAATTAGTATACAAAAGTATTTTGTAAATGTAAATTAACATATTAACTACAGATAACTTAATATTTCATATCGCTTACGCCAACACAATGTAGAAAGATAGAAAACTCTCAACTTTTCGTGTGCGTTGCTCGTTAGCTGTTGCAAATACATGTATAAAATTATTGAAATATTTTTCGCTTTTAATCAAATGAGGGCAAGAAATATCGTTTTTCATGCAATTCTTCTACTTCTTTTTTGGCGCTGTAACCGCCTAAGCGATTTTGGCCGAGTTCAGCAAAGCACGCCAGTCGTTTCTCTTCTGTGCCAACTGACGCCAATTGGAAACGCCAAGTGAAGCAAAGTCCTTCTCCATCTGATCTTTCCATCGCAATGGGGGCCTCCCTCTTCCTCTGCTACCACCAGCGGGTTCCGAGCTGGAGCGTCGGTGTCCATTCGAACGGCATGGCCAAGCCAGAGGAGCCGCTTTATTTTAATTCGCTGCATTATGTCCATGTCGTTGTAAAGCTCATACAGCTCATCGTCTCGAACACTCTAAGTACCTCGACGCGGGTACTTAAGCGAACATAATTATTGATGTAGTTACATCTTCTTGTTAATTTACATAAATATGGAAATACTTGAATAACACATGAACATTTAATGAAGTATACATAGTTTAAAACCAAGATCGTAGCATTATTTAAACACATAAACAAATAAAGAAAAACTTTATTAAAAAAAGTAGATAATGCAATGTTATGCCATTTTTACAAGAATTAAATTCTTTAAAAAGTCATAGTTAGACATATCATTTTGATTAAGATTTTCAAATTTAAACAAACAAATTTTAACAAATTCCATATAAACCTAAGTTTACGATTTTGTAGAGCACTTAAAAAAATCATCAAAATCCCAAAATTTTTTTTCAGAAATGCTTTTTTAGTGTACCGTTTTATAGCCCATTAAAATTTGGTGTAAAAATGTGCAAGTTTCAAGTGGCTAACAATTACCGTTGATTTTTTTACCGAAGGTGTGTAGCGCTGCCACTGAATTTCAAAATATGTAAATGTTTTAAGGAATTTTAAAAGAGCACTTAAAAGGGGAAAATTATAAGTAAAATGGTAAATGGGATACGAAAAATTTACGTACTTATGTTGGGTAAATAAGCGGGGAAGTACTTAAGAGAGGGATTTTCTTCAGATTACATTAAAGTATTCAAGGTGCCCAAATATGTTGATTACTTAAGCAGACTAGGTACTTCACCGGGGGGTATTTAAGCGGGTTTCACTGTATAAAAAATATTGAATTTTCAAAATGTTCACGCTCGAATAAAATACCTCTAAACATTTGCGTATACGAAGAAAAGTATTTCAGTATAAAAGTAACTAGCCGGCCTATAGTTTACGCTTTTTTCTTAGGTTTCCATTGAGAAATACGTTGAATTTTTTCGACCTATTATTTATAAACAAAAGGTACATTTTAATAAACAAATGATTTTTTTTTCAATTTAGAACTATTTTTATTTAGTTTTTTTCATTGGAAAATGTACATCAGACTTTTAAGTCACGACTCAATAAATTTGAGAAGGGCCATTAAAAACTCCGTACGCAATACATTTTTTAACTTCAACCTCCGCGCGATCGGTCAATTAGGTCGTCTGTAATTGAATTTTGAAGTAAAACGGACAAAAAAACACTTGTTGATATATAAGAAAAAAAATATGTTTTTCTAAAGTCCAAGTTAGACATTTGTTTGCATTGTCAATAGCTATGAAAAAATGCCACTGTTGATTGGAAATAAAACATCACATAATTCAAGTGGCTCGTTTCAGAAATTCGGACTCACTAAAAGTAATATTATATCACAAAATACTTTACTTCGCACTTCATAAAAATTACTCGAACCCCTATTTGCATGAAAAATAAATGAGGGTTCAAGCAGGTTGGATGCTTGTAGGCCATATATCTTCGATTGGTGACTCCGCTGTGAATCAAGTTAGATGCCTGCAATTTAACGTTATTTGACAAGTTGATCCCAATCGCCAAACCCCGAGTTCAAATCGCGGTGAAGGCAGTTGTGAGTTATCAGTTTAATGAAATTAAATAGTTGCGTACCGCTTACAATATTTTTTTAATATAACATGTAACAAATATGGAATTTGCAAAAAAAAAGAAAAAACTAAAAAAATATCCAAAACTCGAATCTTAAAAACGTTTTCTTACAAAAAAAGAAAAATTGTCCAAAACGGGACCGGTTAAAAACTAGTTGCAAAGTAATGCACTGGACGCCAATTGCCACCGCCAATTACATCGCCGTGCAAAACTTCACAGTTGAAAGCATTGCTTGCTCTAGTCCAACGCTAGTTCTGAGCTAGTCAGATTTTCTGCCGGGTTACTTTTGGATAATAGGGTTTTTTTTTTTATGTTGGTCGGAAACTGGACTCGAACCCAGGTCTTGCGGAATGGTAGCGCACACTGCTAACCACTACACCACAGCGGCCTCCAATCGAAATACAAATGAAAAATAATAATGAATATTAATTTAATTTTTAAAATTTAGTTGTCCTATACAAGTTTTTGGATATTTTAAACAAGTTTGAAAATATTTCATTTTTTATTTACATATGGAAAGTATACGCATACTCACAGACTATAAAAACCATAACTCAAATGATAACACAACACTTTCATTATATTTTGATCATTAATGTTAAGCGTATTTGAAAACATTTTGTTAAACAAAAACGCTTATAACTTACGATAAAAAAAGAATAAAACTGTTGTATTATAACTCGTAATATGTACTTTACAGTGTGGCGGATGAAAGCAGCAAAATAATTTCGTTAAATATACAAATTATTTTTGTGCATTTTACAAAAATTTCGTAAAAAAACAAAGAAATAATACGAAATTCTTTAGTAAATAGTACGAACGCATTAGTAAAATATACTAAAGATCTGATGTCTCATATTTTCTATTATATATATACTATATTATATTCACTATTAGAAACATTCAAAACTATTTTGTCCACGAAGTGCTCTTCGGAATCAGGGTTCTTGAACAAGGAGACTAAAAAAGACTTAAGAGCGCCTCCCAATCAGTATATCCGAAGTATAGTGCTCGTCAGTATTACACGTCATCCTTAATATTTTTAATTTTTTTTTTTGCCTCGCCAGAGATACATATATACATAGTCAATTGGCAACTCATAACTCATATCGTGATCAGTCATTGAAAACTCATAACTCGCAATTTGCCGAAATTGAGTTATATATGTTACCGGCCAAACCCAATCTTAGGACAAACTAGTTTCGCCTAGGCTAAAGGCCTGATCAAACAGGCGCGGTGCGGTATAATCCCGTACGATATGCGGTATCAAATACCATGGCGGTATATGGGAGCACTCAAACAGACGCGGTATTGGAAGTGCGGTACACCGCGGTACAGAACTCTACCGCAGCACGCAGCGTTCACCGCGCGGTATAAGAAGATATATCGTAAGCAGAGTTGCAATTTAGAGCTAGAGTTCTACCACATATTTTATCTACAAAAGTGCTATAGATTATAAATTCTACCTTATTCATGATAAAAAACGTGAGTTTAAAAGTGCTCGTAATACATACGTGGTATTCTTTGGTTTTGTTTCTCACAAAGTAAATAAAACAAAGTTGAACTTTTTCGTTTGTTTGAAAAATGTTTTTCAAATCTGGCAATGTTGCTCAGAAATATGAACGGTTAATTTACTGGAATTTAAAATTCTTTCGCAAAACGTACATAATGGAGCACAAATATGGAAATATTTATAAAATCTTTCTTCGTGGTTACGCAGTTGGGGCATCAGGCTGGAAAATTCACCACCTTCTTTTCTTCTCAAATTTATTTCGTGAACCCATCTTCTTTTTCTTAAACATATACATAAATTAAGAACTTTGCAAGATAAAACAAAGATGTAGGCATATTCATACCTTTTGTTTTCTTCATCGAAAATCAGATTTATAATATATGTATACATTTAGAAGGAGGAATGCGTAGAGTGCCGTTAATTTGAGCTCGTCACATGGCAACAATGTTTCTTGCTATACCGCGCCTGTTTGAGTGCCTTTGCGTATATCGTTACCGCATATCGTACGGGATTATACCGCGCTGTACTGGCGCTGTACCGCACCGCGCCCTTTTGAGCAGGCCTTAAACTAGACCATTCGACTACAGTATTTTTGAGCCGAACCCCTTTCCGCATACGCGCTGTATATATGTAACTCAATTTCGGACAAATTGCTAGTTATAAGTTTTCAATGATTGACCACGATTTCAGTTAGTGTTGTGAATGTTTGACCATCGATATGTTGTTACCATTTTGACGAAAGCAAATATGCAGTTGAACTACTACAACACGTTGTATTTTGTTATGCTTATAAACAGGGAACGGATTTTTAGGACTCAGAACCCTATAAAATCGGCCAAATAAAATAACGAAATAGGCAAAATAAAATAGCAAAATAGGCAGGAAAAGGAGCTAGAAATCGCAAAAAGGCAAAAGGATGCACTAAACAAAGACAAAAACCGAAAAATAATCAAAAAAGCATCAGTTCAGCGCCTTCGTCTTGACCTGTGGGGGTAGAATACGTGATAATAATAAGAGCATATTCAGGACAAAAAACTGTACTTTAGTTTTGATTTTATTCGATTGAGTTTTGAACCCATTTCAAGTGCTACCCATATTTTAAACTTTTTAATATTTTTAGGGCCGTTTTCTCAAGTAACCTGTAACTTTAAAGATCACTTCATATTTCAAGGTTGCATTAAAATTTATGATTTGGTCTAAAGTGAAGCATTTTATTATGGGTTTTAAATTGGTGTACAACCAAGAAACATACACACGTCAAAACCGATAATAGAAGTGCTTACCTTTAGACAAAACTTTATTTTTAATCCAGCCTTTAAATATTAAGTGAGCTTTAAAGTTAACGGTTACTTCAGAAAACGGCCCTTAGTGTTTAAGCAAAATATTTCCTAATACTCCTTCGATTGACACCCATATTTTAGTATCTCATACAGTAACTTCTGTTTAATTGAAATAAGTTAAGCTTTTTAAAGATAGCAAAATATTAAATACTTAAAATATTTTCAACATAAAATGTTTTTCAACTACAATCTTGGTAAACCGCTGTGGTGTAGTGGTAAGAGTGCGCGCTTCCACTTCGCAACGCCTGGGTTCAAGCTAGAGATGGGCACAGGCCGGGCTTTTGGCAGGCGCCCGGCGGGCCCTGCATAAGCCCGCGGGTACGGGCCGGAATATTTGCTGTCAGCACGAACTCGTGCGTGCATGGGGGGTCAGTAAAATTTCATAAAAGCACGAAAAAGTCCGTTGCTAATACTACAAATTTAGATAAGTTTTTGCTTTTATACAAAAAAATAGTACTCTTTTGATAAGAGAAAAGCAAAAAAGAAATATTTGGAGACCGATAGAAAAAATAAGGTACTTAGAAGTTTTGTTTACATATCTGTACATAAAATACTTTCCACTTTTTCTACTTCCCAGAAAATATATTATACAAGTCTTTGATGTAAAAAATTGATTCGCTTAAGTAAATATACATACATAAACACAAAATTAAAAATATGTACACATGTATACATACAATAAAAGTTGGCTCTTTATTTCCGGGCTGAGACGTGTACCGTCGTGCTGGGCCGGGCCGGGCCGGGCCGGGCCACACTGAAATTCTTAACGTGCGTGTTTTTGAAAGTTGATTTTGCACTCGTTCCGGGCCGGGCCTAAAAATTTAGGCCCGTGCCCATCTCTAGTTCAAGCCCTGGTCAAATCAACGTCGTAAAAAAATAGAAAAAGGTTTTTTCTTTCAGCGTTCGTCCCTCGGCAGGTAATGGCAAACCTCCGGCTTCTCATAAAAATACAATCACCGTTCGGAATCAGCGTAAAACTGCAGGTCCCCCCGCTTTGTGTGACAACATCAAGGCGCACGCCACAAATCGGAGGAGAAGCTCGGACAAACACTAACCTATGTGTAAGCGCCATTCTATTATTATTATCAATCTTGTTAAACCCCTTTTCGTGTGACAGCAAAGTATACATATTAAAATTATCTAATTCCCTAAATTTAAGTGGCATTTAAATTTTAAAATGGGTGGCAACTCTGCTACATATGTAAACAAATTATTTTCAAACAAAAACGTCTGACACCCGTATTTTGATGCATATTTACATCATCTGATTCCCTTAATTCAAGATGTAGTTTAGAAATAAAATATCATCAAAGCGGTTTCGATTGCCATTCACATTTAAGTAATTTATTACATTGAATTTAACTTTATAAAGAGCTGGCAACTCTCTTTTAAATCTCCACAATCTCTTTCGTCTGACGCTCATATCGGGATACATATTTCAAGCTTCGAATCGCCTTAATTTAAGTTTGAACTTGATTTTGTAAACGGGTAGCAACGTTCCTGCAAGCAGTTTAGAAATAAAGTTCCTGCAAGGCCATTGCATATATTGAGTTTAACTTTGTAAACAGGTTGCAACCCTGTTTAAAATAATTTCAAACTAAACCCCTTTTCAATCCTTTTTATCTGACTCCCTTTTGGAGTCCCGAAATTCCGGGATCAAGCCCACGGGGTCCCGGAATCCCGGGATATAATTTAATTTAATACCAAATTAAAATAAAACGACATTCAGACACTGTAATGGCATAAAAAATTATAAAATGGAACCCTACAAATAATCATAATATATTACAATTCTAACACTACTATTATTCTATGTTATAATATACATACATACATACATAACATGTATAATTGGCTTCACATTTTTCCTTTTTCCTTCGGTTACATGATCTGTAAAATTTTGGATTTTTTCGTGATTCTGTCTAAATAATCATGTACTTCTTCAAATTGTTATATCTCGGGTTCTGTTCATCGAAGAGACTTCATTGTTGACACTCATAAAATAAACCACCTCGTCATAAAAAAATTATTTTAAAAATAGTTCTTGAAAAACTCCAATTTTTTTGAACATGTTTTTTATAGAGAATTAAACAAGGTGTAATTTTAAATCCCAAATATACTGGTATTTACTATGCAAATCAACTTAAAGAATTCAACTCTTAATAGCTAAGTCAACTTTAGGACAATCATAACCATCGTAGAGAAAGCCCGTTTCTTTATCTTCAAAACGACGTTAAGATAAAGTCTCTACGATGAGTAGAGCCCGAAATATAACGATTTGAAGAAGTACATGAATAGTCAGAATCACGAAAAAGTTCGAACTTTGACAAATCATATCTCCGAAGAAAAAAAAAAGAAATCCTCGAATACATGTAAGCTTATTTCATGTATAGAACCCATAAAAAAATTTGAAGCGAATCGGAGACATGACATCATTTTTTTTACGAAATCCGTCCGACTTGTATATATACATAAGTATACATATATGGGCAAATCTAAAAAATAGGTACACACTCCAAAAAAAAATTGTATTTTTAAATTTGTGAGCACACCTATATTTTATATATCATTTTATTCGTATTCCCTTAATAAATCGATTAATATAAGTGTGATTCATTTTCATCAGTTGCTTCAAAAGTTAGACGAGGAATAAACATGAAATAGAAAACAAAAGAATAAGCTGGGTTCAAATTGCGTTGTTCGAGTTGTAAATTTTGAGCAAAGATTTTGAAAGTTGAACTCACTTAATTGGGACGTTCCAAATTTAATGGCATCCCCCGTTTTTCCAGATTGGCTTCGGTTTTCGAGATAACGGTATTTGAAATTTTGATTAAATTTTAACTATTTTATAAATAACTCCCACAGTTTTGAAGTTATTTTACTAAAATTTTGCACATAACGGTTTTTTAATATTACCTTAACTATTTCTTAAAATTATCGAAATGGGTGCACTTTAACGTATAGCTCCAATACAACTGATTACTCAGATATGTGTTTTTGCGCAATAACTCTAACTTCATATCTGAATAATAAATTGTGTGCGTGCTATATGTTAAAGTGGACCTATACTAAATTTTTACCTGCTTAACTGGAGGAGTTATATAGCAAAACAACGTCTCTGGACCATCAGTTGTATGGGAGCTAGATTTTAGAGTAAACCGATTTCGATGATTTTATGAGATGGTGAAGGAAATATTAAAATACAAGCGTGTGCAAAATTTTAGTAAAATATCTTCAAAACTGAGGGAGTTTTTTTTTATAAAATATTTAATTTTAAGCAAAGTTTCAAGTACCGCTATCTCCAAAAGTGGAGACGATCGGGCAAAACTAGGGACGCCATTGAATTTAAAAGGCTCCAATTAAGTAAGATCAACTATCAGAAGCTTTGTCGAAAAAAAATTGATTTGATACCACGCTCGATATATTCTGACTACAAGAAGGAGCATAATTAAAAGTACTGAATCGAGGTTTTTACACCCTTCTGGAGAACATTTTTTTGATGCATTTTACAGGTATAGTAGTTATACAAATATTTAGATCGTTTCGACTTATTTTCCAAATGTGCCTTCAATTAAGATATTTTTGGAATAAAAATTACGCTCAAGATTGCAGAATATTTTATCTTTAAAAGTTGGTTTATTCTGACACAGCTCTTGCTCAGGTATCAAATTATTAGCAATTGTTTGTAGAATACAATACATACCTAAAAAGTTCTTAAAATTAAATGCTTCAAAAACTATACGCGATAAACCGAAAATTTAGAAAATTGTGAAATGTAGAGTTACAGACTTTGAGTTACTTGCCATTTCGTTATTTTTAATGTAGACTTTTCTTATCTACTACATATAAAGTATACACATAACTGCTAAATGCCCATTAAATTTCATATCTAAATATGGTGTGCTTCAAAAGTTATGACATAATTAATTTTGCCCCTCTTAAAAATTACATAAAAAATTCACTTGTTTTCACTATTTTTTTTTTTTTTAATTTGAAGCAAATTGATCCAAATTTTTTTTGAGGTCAATGAATTATATCCAAAAGCAACCAGCTTGATATAGTTTCCAATAGTGAAAATAGAGCTAAATAAAAGTTCATTGCAGGACATTGTCGCTTGAATGTCATCAATAATCACTGCATGACTTCGTCCATCGACAAATTACCATTTGTAAGAAAAAGTCGTGAACGACTTCCACATAAACGAAGCCCAAAGTCATTGAAGACATAACATGTAGGGCTGCCAGATATCTATGTTGCCAAACCCCGACACTTAAGGGGGGGAGAGGCCTCTCGCTCCCTTCCATTTCGTTTCGACAAAAATTACGTACGAAGGAATGTAGTAAAATTTTATTTTGACAAAAAAAAACATAAAAACATGAGATCATGAGATCATTACAACGTACACCAGCAAAACAAAACAATTTATTACAACTAAAGTACAGAGAATTTTCCACAATGCATGTACCTTTTTTGTTCCTTATAAAAATACAGTTTATACTAAATACATCAGAAAACATAAAAACAAAATTCTAAACTTTGTGCAAAACTCGGGAAAATGCAATAATTTTGCATACAAATTCGCAACTTTCTATTCAGACTTTTTTTATAAGAATTTTGAAAATGAAGTTTTGCAGCCCATAAAATTTAGTTGATTTTTGGTATTGTTTTTACTGAGAGTTTCTTCCATACAAACTATGTTCAACATTTTTTTTGTATCTGGAAGACACTGTCAGCAAAAAATAAATAATTGCAAAAAATCAACGAAATTTTCTGGTAACTTCAGACTTGCACTTTACTAATTGGCTCAAAAGCTACATTTTCAAAATTTTTCTAAAAGATCTGATTAGAAATTGTGATCAGATGAAAGAGTCTCCGAGCCAATAATTTTGTACGGCACGGTACTTATAAGTAATCTAGGTTTCACGAAAAAATAAATAAATAAATACAAGGTAACATTAATATATCAGTCATTTGTTTCGTTGCTGTGAGCTTGTTTCAAAACTTTGGCTTTTGCTTAATATAATTGTAAAACTCTGTGCATGTCATTTAACGTATTTAGGTACATACTTGTATTAATCATCAACTATCGCTTGTGCAAAACGTGCTAAATTTAAAAAAAAAAAATCGCATATGAAAGAGCCAACCCAACTCGTAATAAATTTAAGTATACAAATTTTAGTATTTTGTATAGAAATATTCAATTCGAATACGCCAATATTAAAATGAAGCGCTTTGCACTTAACGGATGCTTTTTCATAATTAAGCTAATAAAATATATATTTAAATTCCATGCTGTCTGTGATGGGATTTGAACCCTGACGCTCTGGAAATTACCAAATTGTGGCAAGCATCTTCGTGCACTCAGCTACAGCCAGACATGTAAATGTGCATTCAAATGTTCAGTTTGATTCAACACCACGTGTGCGTGGTATGAAAGTATTGTTTTTAAGTACGAACATTTCAAAACGATAATCAAATAAAAAATATTCATGTTTACTATGCGTTATTTCCCCAGTAAATTCATAAAAATTTTCTTAATATTACAACGCGTTTTTTCTCTCAGTGTAGTCATTTTTATGCAAAATTTTTGCGATAAAATCGAAAACCGGGACACTTAAACGAAACCCGGGACACCGGGACAAATAGTCTAAAACCGGGACATGTCCGGGAAAACCGGGACGTCTGGCAGGCGTACTTAACATGGCACTTAAGTGACTAATGCATAATGTGACCAGCCGTACTTCTTTCGGAAGTACAGTCCTTCTTTTTTCGGTTTTGTACTTCGTACTTCAAAGTACAGTCAAATGTACTTCTTTGCGATATTTTGTACTTCAGGAGGGAGATTCTGTAACCAGTTATCGACAATTTTTCGATCGCTACCGCACTTTTTGACGCACGATATAAATGTTTTTGCGTCAAAAAGTGCGATAGCGATTCGAAAATTGTCGCTAACTGATTACAGAATCTTCCCCCAGGTCCGATCTTCTGGACGATCGTCACATGGCCTGGGCAATAAATTCGTTCAAACCATTAAAGTGATGGCATCATACCTGCGCAGCTGCAAATGGCTCTGAAGGTATCGGGCAATTGGTTGGATCCTATTTATGCGAACTGCGTGAGGACCGAGTACATCCCCAAGGCTTTGAGGGTAGTCAGTTTTGCGTTCATCCTGAAGGTTGGAAAAGGCTCTCATGTTTCCCCTAGGGATTGTTTGCGGATATTGCAGACAGAATTGTCGCAGCACGAACTGCTGTTAGGCTAAGGGAAACCGGGTCCTGCTGTGACATATAAAAGGAAAAGAAGACGTTTCTCTGCTGGAGCAAATGTTTCTATAGGGCACTTTAAAACACGTTACCACTCAAGGACTAGTGATGTGGGTTGTGACAGGCTATTGCCCGCCTGGTATTCATGCGGTGAGACCAGGAATTTCGACTGATCCTTTTGTATCAGCTGTCAAGAGGAAGATGGAATGGAATCATCTTCACAATTTCTTTTAGACTGTCCAACCTTCGCGAGGCTAACATGGAAGCAGTTTGGCTCGCACTTCTGAACAAACACTGAGCTCTCAGGGATCGAAATTAGCCGCATTAGAAATTTCATAATCGGCTCGCGGCATTAAATTAACCCAACCTTACCTGTACTTCTTTGAGCTATGAAATAGTTGGTCACATTACTAATGCATGACATTCGCTACGGGATTACTACACATATATGTATATGTATAAATACTATATGTAAGTGTAAAGATGATCTCTTAGTTTTTATTTTTTGTAAAAATGACTGCGACTGCAATATGAATGAATTTCAATTCCATAGCTTATAAATTATTCAGTTTGTAATTAGCTTTTTAAACTGATATAAAATAAAGACATTAATATTTCTTTGCTTAAAAATACAAATTTATTTTTATTATTCGCATTAAAGAAAGACTACAAAAATAGTTTATTAGCATATTTTAATTAAAGGTAATAATATCCCGAAATATCCCGGGATCCCGGGATTAGCAATTTAAGCTCCCGATTCACAAAATGGTCCTGGATTAGATGCCTTAGAGTGTATGTACCGATCTCGACCTAAGTACCGTCTTGAGTATTTTTGAAATCGGACACCCTAATTACGCCAAACATCGCTTTGTCTGAAAGTTTTAGTATAATAAATTGCAAGTTTCAATTGCTTTGATTATTAATATCTTTTCTTTTGCTCACTTGCACTTTAATATAGTAAAATTTTATGAGCTGTAAAATATAGATGAAAATTTGTTGAATTTTTCTAAATTTTGTATAAAGTGTGAAACATTTAGGGAGTTCACAAGTCGTGCTATTTGTCATATTTGCTCTTTTGTACTATTTTTTTAGAACAGTTGTAAAATGAAACTTGTGAGCATCCCATACTTTTTCGTGTGCTATTGTACAATATTTTAACAATTATATTTGACAAAATCAAAATTATTAAAACAGCTTTAGAAAGTTTCTAATGCCCAGAAGAAGCGAGAAAAGCAAATTAATGGCTGCGATTTGCGAGAAGTACGCGCAGGCCGCAACGATGGAAGGAAGTGAGTCGTCAAATAAGTCATTTATGAGTTTTATAAATTTATTTGGTGCGTTTTTGTTAGGCGATGAAGATGAGGAGGAAGAGATCGATGAAACTTTTAGGTTGAATATGCTTGTGTTGTTGGCAAATCGCCGAAGTGTCCATCTAGGAGTTCCGAAATCAAACAATTGGGATCTGAATGTGTTACAACCTCAAATAGGCGGTTTTCTAAAAGAAAATCAATTAGGGACTTCTCTTCCGACACTGTCCACACATGGTTTGGTTTTCCCCGGACACGCTTAGTTTTGCACTGAATTAAAAAAGATCTTTAATAAGTTAAATATGTTATAAATTAAAGATAACTTACTCCATTGCCATGAGATGACTCCATTTTTTTATTTAAAATTTGAATATTTTATTGTACTCAGACAAGGAAAAATGTAAATAAATAGAAATGTCTGATCCAATAGCACTCACAAATAGCAAAGTAAACATATTTTTCAAAGTTGTATTGTAATACAACAATTTTACTTGTAAAGCAAAAACAACACTTTTAAAACTGTTCTAAAAAAATAGTATAAAAGAGCAAATATGACAAATAGCACGACTTGTGAACTCCCTAATTGTTTTACATGGTTTTCTTTAAAGCATGAACAATATTTTTGTAAAAATAATAAAAAATGTTAACTTGAAAAATGTTATGAATATTTAAATAAAAAAAAAACAACACATAAACACTTGTTTGAGTCACCATTGTATATAAGTGCATCAAAATAAAAGTTTGATAAATTTTTTTAAATTGGTTTTGTTTTATTTCCGTAGTGGAGGAAAACTCTATGTGTATCGATGCATCCATGTATGCCCTCCGATGCATCGACAAATATCGATGGAAGCTTCGATGCATCGATGCAAGGAAAAACATCGATGAATTTCTGCCACTGACATCCCTAAAACAGGAAAATTCAAAAATTCGTAATTGAGAGAGCGAACAAAGTGATTCGGTTGTCGTGGAAACGCCGTTTTAGAAGGAATTATAAAAGAGACGACTTACTAAGAAAAGGTACTACCAGTACGAAGTTTGTTTGATGCAGTAGAGGAATTTTTCACATGTTGATCAACATAAATAAAACAACTCTATTAGGATATGCAATTGAGCGAAGGGACGCAAAATATGTAAATAAATGCTACAAAATAAAAGTGATTTATAATAAACATTTTCAAAGGAAATAAATAAAAAATGCTTAAATACTTACGTACATGTGAGCGCTATCGACTGCGCTATGTACATTGTGTGGATGCGCGTACTTTCCCTTATGAATAAGTCGATAAGTCTTTCATGATAGACTTATTGGCCTAAATCCTTTGGAGAGGAGTGGTTTAGCTTCCCTGTTTTTGGAATAAATATCACCCTGACCTCCCTCCAAGCTTTGATACCACATTTTCACTGGAGTGTTGTAACATGGCCGGCACTACCCTATCCGGTTCTGCGAACTTTTAGGGGTCAAAAGTGTTGAAAGCCCATAATACCTTCTCCTTATCCACTATCTCTTTAATACACCTTCCCGATGCATCAGCTAGGATAGATTCCTGAAAGCTGTCTGAAAGTTACGTGACCCCGG
>NW_023459571.1:0-53670 GCF_013731165.1 Rhagoletis pomonella | reverse complement strand
CTATCTCTTCTTATTCTGGTACTTACAAACATCGGACCAAAGTTATAATACCATTTCATGCTCATGAAAGGTATAAAAATGTTAGTAAATATTTTGGAACCAGTCTTATGTACATATGTATAGTAGGGCAGGACAATTTTTTTTTTTATTAGTTATGTGCGTACAGCGTAGGAGGACTCTACGTATAATTCTAAGCTAATTTTCTGAAGAAACCATGGATCTAAAATAAATTTGGAGTTTGCAAAATTGCGAAAATAGGTTTCGAATAAAATGTGGAGATTTTCACTGTTGTGCCCTCTGGTGGAAAAATGATTTCCTAATATCAAAACCCGCTTATTTTATATAAAATTCAAGCACTTCTTTACGACACTACGGCAAAATGCTAAGAAACTTAGTTTCGCAATTTGGCAAATTCCAAATTAATTTTAGATCCATGGTTAATTCGGAAAATTTACTTAAAATTACACGTAGAATCCTCATGTGCTATATGTGCATAGTCAAAAAAGTCCTCCCATACAAATTAACCCGCTCTAAAGTGGAGGATGTATGTATGTACATATGTATGTACTTACCTACATATGTGTGCATAAAACGTTTCGATGTATGTAAATATATATTTTTTCATGGAAAGCAAAATGAAGTTGCATGGCTTTGTTATTTTTGCAAAAACAAGTATCTTATATTTATTACTTCAACTATTTTATATGTATCTTATATTCATTGATGCAATTACTTTACCTCGGTGTTTTTACTACATTATTTGGGTATACCGTAAAAAAATATGAGCGAAAAAGTAAAAAAGGAACAATTTTACAGATATAAAAAAATTGTTCACGCAGCAAAATTTGTGTATGATATGAATACTAGTGTAAAATTGTCTGCTGAATCCGCATACGAAGCAGAATACATACAAGAAAGTAGAACAGTTTTTAAGATTTAGTGACTTTTTTAATAAAAAAAAAAATTGTATTCACTGTATAGCAGTTTAACCTTTTAAACACGTGGCAACTCTCTTGAAACATTTGAAATGTTCAAACTAAAGATTTCTTAACATTCTTTCGTTTGACTGCGGTACTTTTATGTTTCATATACTTTTTGAATTAGTAAATTGAGTTAGACCTTTCGAACAGGTGGCAGCCCTCTTCAAAAGTACTTTCAAACTCAATCATTGTTAACTCTTCTGCGCCGTACACTGCGATACATATTTAAAGTAACTTATGAATTAAGTGGAATTTTAATTTCCAAATATGTGGCAACCCCGCTAAATACAGTTCAGAAATAAAAATTTTTCAAACCCCATTCGATTGATACCCATATTTAAATAATTCATTTAACTCATAAAATATTTTGAATTTAACTTTTTAAACAGGTGGCAACCCTCTTCCAACACCTCAAAAATATTCTTAGCGTTCTAACTAAACATTTCTTAAAACTTCTTCGTTTGACATCCATATTTTGATATTTCGTATAACTTGCATATAAGTAAACTAAATTTAATATTTCTAGCAGGTGGCAACCCTCTTAACAATATTTTCAAACTATTTTCTGAAACCCGTTTCGTTTGGCACCCATACCGTGATACATATTTATCTTACTTAATATGATTTTTTAAACAGGTGGCAACCATCCTATAGTTCAGAAACAAAGCTTTTCAAGCCCATTTCGATTGATTTCCTAGTCTGTAATAATTGATTTATTTTTTTTTAAATAATTTTAAAATAATTTTTTAAAAGGTGGCAACTCTTTTGTAAAAAGTAAACCCTATTGCACATCTACAGTCCAAGGCTTTGGTTTGACGCCTCATTTTGGAAAATCGAACGAACGGTACAGATCTTTTATCCTGAACCAAAAATCCCTTCCCGTATTATATGTACATATGTATATAACGATTGTACAAGTAGATACTTATTATTTTTTGGGGATTTGAGCTATGTTTGTGCATGACAGCATTGCATTCTTTAATAAAATTGCCTTATGTAAATCAACGAGTGGGTCATGAGTGCAACTGAAATTCATGAAACGGAAAATTTTTAATTTAACAGAAGCAAAAAAAAAACAACAATACCTGAAGTGTAATAAATTTAGCTTTCTTAAAAGGGACTATAGTGAATGCATGAAATTATTAACATTTATTTTGCATATTAATGTCAGTACACTTCCACCCATCCGGCAAGTTCTGTTGTTTATTTCTACGCCCACTTATTATACACGCTGTCTTACTTTTTTGTGTACCTCATTTCTAAGAGTTTTGTAAAGCTTTTGACAAGATGATGATGACGGTGGTGACATGCCGGCATTAAACCCTTTTCCCCCATAAACAAAATTCATTTCCACTACACTACAAAAGCGGGCCAACCAAAGTTTTTCTTATGCCGCTATGCCGCTTTTAATAAACGCACATTCATACAATTTTACTTATATTTATATGTATGTAAGTAACTACATACATTTTGTCCCTTGGCATTACTTTACTGCACTCCAAGGATTGCTTTGAGGCACTAAACGCGCGGCACACTCCACTTTCGGTTAGTTGTCCTTTAACTTTTAGTTGACACAAAATCAGCTAAAACATTTTCTTTGCCAAGCAATTTTTCTTCCTCATGCGGGGAGCTACACACGTACATATGTATGTACCTTTTTGTGTGCGACATCCTTAAGTAAACACACGTGTCCACTTCTATGTTGGAGTGTGTGTATGCTGCGCGCTAGAAAGTAAGCAAGCAAGCGCTTTTCAAGCGCAGCGCGGTGGCGGTGGTTAAAGGCGCGCGCTTGCCCGGTCGCTGGCTCGTTTGTCGCCCGCCGCCCGCCACCCCCCCGCTAACTCCGTTTGCTGCGTGCACTCTTCCGCCTCGTTATCAGTGAATGGGAAAAACTTTTCTCGTATTTCTCAGCAGAAAGCCTTCCCTTTTCTTTTTTTTTTCGCGACGCTAACCACCACCGGCGCACCGCGGCCCAGCATCATCCACCTTTGATTTACTGCAGCAACAAGCATATCGCCGAATTTTTTCCCTGGCTGCTGCAACAATTCAATGTTTTTTATGGCTTTTGTTTTACGTAACTCAGGCATTTATTTATCTAATGCGTGTCCTTTCTGACTTTTATCTATGTATTTGTGTTGCATGCTCGTCTTTATTATTTTGTGTTTTTGTTCGTTTGTTTGTTTTGATTTTTTTTTTTTGTGGCATTACCTTACTATTTTATTATACTTGGCTTTTGCTTCATTGTCCATTGTCTACTTCCGAAGTTTAAGTACCGTACGTACAGACAATTTATTCTTTTTTCACTTTTCCCTAAGCAACTTCACTTTTATTTAGTTCTATCATATTTTCTCACCAAGCTTCGGTGTCATGAACTTTTGTTCAAAAAGTGCGAGAAGACTTTGACATCGGTCGCCTTTTGATATCCTAATGATATTCATTTTCCGTCGGTTGCCAGGGTGAAAAGATGAAAATGCAATGTCACTGTTTGACGTTGCGAAAATTGTGTTTTACAAATTTTAGTTCATTTTTGTTTTAATTTACCTAAAAAAGAAGAAGAAGAAAAAATGAAAATTCAAATTTGTGAAACTTTTTGATTTCCTGCTGATATTTTCTGAATTGTTGGCCCACTAAAGTATATGTATTAGGAATGCCAGTTACTATCGAAGTTCGACAGTTTTTTTAGAGCACTGGGGATGCCTTAAAACATAGTTGAGGGATTCAAAAAGGTGTCGTAAGTGTCATATTGTTTTTTTGGTTCAGTTACAATGCACAAAATTACCCAAAAGAAAGTCTCCTGCTTTGGAACTAAAACGTCAACAAACTAATTGTCTATGAGAAAGTATAGGTCATACAAAAAGCGTTAATAATTGGAAACTGTATCGAGAGCCCTAACCGCCTAAAAAAAGTAAGCGACATATTTTTCAAAAATTTTCATTTGGTTGCAGAAATGCCCGTAGAGCATCTAGATGCTATTCCGCATCAAAAACAAAATTTTGAAACAAATTTCGCTTACGTTTTTTTTTTTTGAGGTTATGCTGGATCGAAAACAAATGAATGTGAAGAATTAATATTAGCAAGCCACTTGAAATGCTCTATTAAAACTTCACAACTCGGTGGTTCGCAAGAGCAATCAACATTTTTAGTTTTTTACAAAAGAAGTGGAATTTCCATTACCAAGTGATTAGAGAAACCATACAAGTTCATTGTAATGTGAGAGACTCTCATGTTACGCGTCAAAGTTATGGGAAAAATTCCGACCAAGATTTAACACAGTTTTTAATTAGTAACTCGATAATTTTCGATAACTCGAAAAATTTAAAAAACTTTATGAACCAAGATAACTCGATGCATTTTAGTTAGTCGGAAAATTTTGACAATTCGATACGTATTGATAGCTAATCCAAATTTCAAAAACACTAAATTCCGATAACTCGATAAAATTCGTTAACTCAACAAATTTAGATTGCTATCGATAAATTTAAATAACTGGGCGTTTCCAGAACTTTTTCGATAAAGAAAAAATCTACGTAAATCGATATATTTATATCGATAACTCAGTTTAAAAAGCTCCATAAATTTCTCTATCTATCGACAAATTTCGATAACTCGATACACTATGGTTATTCGTTAAGATTCGATAAATCCATATATATGTAGTGATAACTCGATAAATTGATGTAATTCTAGTAATTTCGATAACCCGATACACTTTGAAAATTCAAAAAAAAAAGTTCGATTCCATACACCGAAAAATTGCGATAACTACCAACAAATTTTGATAAATCTTTAAAAATCGATAACTCGATAAACTCCGATAACTCTATAAATTTGTATCACTCTATGAATATGGATTATTCGGCAAATATAATATAAAATAAAATTTCATGAACTTTATAAATTTCGATAATGCGATACATATTTTTAACTCCATAGCTATCGGTACATTTCGGGAACTAAGTTTCTGCGTCTCGATAAATTTCTATAACTCCATAAACATTGATCAATTTTAATAACTCGATATATTTCGATAACTTAATAAATATGGAATATATCGGATATTTCGTTAACTATAAACTTCAGTGATAGAAACTTGATATCTTTCGATAACTAAAATTCTGATGATCGAAAAACTACAATGAATTTTTTTACCCTTTCAATTACCCTACAGAATTTGATGCCGGAAACTTTATTATTACCCGAAAGAATAATTTGTGAAGTTTACTTTTTAAAAATAATTTCATTGAAATGTTGGCCGCGTCTACGTTGTAGGTGGTCCATTCGGAAGATCGGATTTTCAATTACTCTCTCCAGCGATTTCGAATTACGCGAGTACGGTTGGCTTATTCAATATTCATTATTTCTGTTGTTTGAAAAAGTATTTTGCTTTGCTGTTGCTGTAAATTTTTCTAATAAAATAAATATACGAGCATTTTTTTCTTTAGAGCTGCATACTGATTTAAGTCATTTTGATTGAAGAAAATGTCTTTTCCATTTCTTGTGCATAATGTTGTATGAAGTTCTCGTTTGTATTGAGAGAAGGCGATTTAGAAAAAAAATATGTGACACCTAAGTTCGGAAAAAATGTTCTCCTCGAGGCAAACACACCGCTGGCCACTCGACTAGAATGCCCATAATCTGATTTATTTCAGTTTAATAAATTTCGGTAATCTGCCACCAAAGTTATTAGTAAATTTGAGATTTTCTAGGGAGAACTACTTAGTTGCGTATTACATACCGAATAGGTACCAATTTCAAAATACACTAGCATTTCACTCAGTTGGCTGAGATGTAACAGTTGCGGCTGGACGTGGAGTCAACAAGCCCTATTATGTCTTAAGACAATAAACATATATATATGAACATATACATACGCAAATTTTTGATGCATTTTTGTAGTAACATGTGCACGTAATATGTACATATGTTGATTCACTACTATAATGCATAAATTTCTCATTGGCATTGGCATTAAATTCCCATAAAGGCAAAAGTGGGCATAAATTTTCGATGAAGTTAAGTGTGGACAGCGAAATGTAATTGTGGAAAGCGCATAAACTTTATTATGAAGGCAGTTTTATGACCAAATACAAGTGGAGGTACATATGTATGCATATACATACATACATACATTTTTGCGTGTGTCCAACCAATTGTGCGCAAATAGCATAAGAACATTAAACCATTGCAGATGTGGCAGAAGTTCGCTATCTATATGCATATTTATTGGTGCTAATGTTCTGGAGGGGAACTATGATGAAATGTGTGTACATATTTCGCAGCGTTTGAATACAACAAGCATACGCTTCTTAAGGTCTATGGGTCTTAATACATATACTATACATGCAGGTATATTAGGGTGGTCATTAAGAGATCAAATGAACCATTTTTTTTTCAGTCTCATCCCCTCAATCGGTAATACCGCTGTTACAGATATCACATATAAGTTTTGGTGCCTATTAAGGCGTTTCAAAACGGGTAAAATGCCAGATGCCCCTATGGACGCAATATATTCAAAATACATATGTATATGTATATATATTTTTCTTTTAATACCCGAAATCGATGCTACTAAAGTCGAGGATATCACGTATTAATTTTGGTCCCGATTGGAGTCGGTTAAGGCGTCTTCATAGGGTAATCTGAACTTTGCCCCCCTGTGCGACGCGCCTTAACCGTGTCTTGAGGCTTAGGAAACCTGATGCAAAAAACTTGCTTCCTTCATCTAAGGACCACCCTACGGTACATGCATGCATAAATCTAATTTTTTTCATATCTACTTAAATATATGCGCATATTCATTTCGTCTTACAGGAACACGTTCTTATGTATCATACTGAATATCATACGGTATATCGCTAAAATACAAAAAGTCGTAACGATTTTATATAATTAGATAACATGAAATCGTATGGCGATTAACCATGAGCTGATACACTTCTTAACAATATGTGGATAACTTATACATATGTACAGTCAGTCAATAAAGTTTAGGTACAGCGAATTTTTTAGAATACGGGCAACTATTTATAAAAATATGGTTAATTCTACAACAAAAACCTCAAAAAGAAGAGCCCCAAACCTTGTGCAAAATTAAAGAAAATTCTGCAAAATTTCATTCAAATATAGCACTTTTTATTTACGCTCTCTAGAAAAAATTTGAGTATGCAGTTTTTTAGCCCATTTAATTTTAGTATAACAAAGTGCAAGTATGAGGAAGCTAGGACTTACCATTGATTTTTGGGAAATTTTTTTGTTGAAGGTGTCGCACATTTTTTCCATATAAAAAAATTATCAAACATTATTAACCCTGATTTTTGGGTTTTTTGTTTTAGAATTGACCATATTTTTATAAAAAATTATCGAAAAATAAAATATTTAAAAAATAGTTGCCCGTATTGTAAAAAATTCGCTGTACCTAAACTTTATTGACTGACTGTATATGATCATTGCTGACAGTGTTAAGGACTCCTTCTATGTCAAAGTGAGCCATCAGATTTTGCTGCTTGAAATCGAGTGATCTCTTAGTTGTTCTAACGACTTCACGAATTGTTCTCGTAGATATGTATGTATGTATGCTCTGCCTCATACATACCATCGGTGTGGAACATCCGCCGGATATGCTCGACGAGAATCCTCCTTACTATTTATTATTTTCACTATCACTATCTGGTTAGCGGCAAGGGAACGAAAATTTCACTGTCACTGACTAATTACACTAATTTACAAATTTAGGAAAATAAAAAAATAAAAAAACGCAGCAGACGCATCGGTGTGTGTCGCAAAATAAGGCATTTTATCTTATCATCCTCTTTGAGGATGGCTCCGTGCGCAGAAGTGGAAAACTTTTGATTGCCATTCATCTGGGATTGGCCAGAAGTAACTCTTGTGATTCAAATCGCAGCTCCCATCGTCCGAATATTTATGTCCAAGTATCCTCTGGGTAGCAACCAAACACCCGATTGAGAGCGAGCTAAAGTGAGAAGGCGTAAAACTTCGCGTGCGCTGGGTTTGGGTCCTGCCACGTTAAAACTCACGCCCAATAAAAAAGTTCAGAAAGCCCCACCAAACTACATGGCTGTCTCCAGATCGAATAACGAGAAACCAAATCGACCATGTCTTGATAGACGGAAGGCATGCTTCCAGCGTTTTAGACGTACATACGTACACTCCGAGGGCCAAACACCGACTTGGACCACTATCTTGTTGTAGCCAAGATACGCACCCGCCTCTGTGCAGCAAAAAATGTGCGCCCAATAATGCAAGGAAAGCTTAACGTCGACAAGCTGCAATCACAACAGACGCCACTCGACTAACATACCTGCTCTCTGAGAGCATTCTTCAACAATCCGACATACGCGAGCAGTGGAACCACATTTCCCGATCATTAAGTACCACCGTCGAAGAAGTATTTGGATTTCAGCGAGCCGGAAAGAACAACTGGTACGATGAGGAATGTCACGAAGCCGCAGAGAAAAAAGACGCCGCCTATAGGGCCGCGCTGCGATCGGGCGAAACGCGAGCCATGTGGGACCGTTATAGGGAACTGAAGAAAGAAGCGAGACGTATTTGCCGCAATAAGAGGAGAGAGGCCGAAAAACGTGAGTGCGAAGAGCTTGAGATGCTGGCCGACAGGAAAAACGCCCGAAAATTCTACCAGATGGTTAGGCGACTTACGGAAGGTTTCAAGATCAGGGCGAACTCCCGTAAGAACAACAATGGCGACCTAGTGACCGATGCCCAGAAAGTACTTAAATTATGGAGGGAACACTTTTCCGCCCTATTAAATGGTAGCAGCACGGAAAGTTGTGGAGAAGAAGAACCCGAGCCTTCAGTCGATGACCATGGAGTCGATGTCCCACCGCCAGACTATGACGAGTTGCGAATAGCGATTACGCGGCCGAAAAACAACAAAGCGGCCTGCCAGCCGAGCTACTCAAGTACGGTGGCGATGAGCTGAATATGGTCAGATGAACGCATGTCCGACGACTGGAATTTGAGTGTGCTCTGCCCAATCCACAGAAAGGTGACCCAGCCATAAGCGCCAACTACCGCGGAATCAGTCTTCTAAGTATAGGTTATAAGGTCTTATCGAGTGTATTGTGTGAAAGACTGAAGCCCACCATCAACGAGCTGATTGGACCTTATCTGTGTGGCTTTGGACCTGGCAAATCCACCATAGATCAGGTATTCACAATACACCAAATCTTGGAAAATACCCGCGAGAATAGGATCGATACACACCATCTATTTCGTCGTCTATACGCCGCTATATCTGAATTTGGTAATCTTTTAGACTCCGCCAAAATAGCTTAGGCGTTTACAGGCCTCTTATTTCTTTATTTTTCTGGCTGGGAAGTCTTGTGCACAGCTATGAACTTTCAATGATAGTACGTGAACAGTATGTAGGTGTGTACTTATTTATTTTATTTAGATCTTTTGTTACGAGAAAGTCTCTTCTGCATGTGATCCTACTCACTAGCGCGTCATCACTTCATACAATTAACTGTGAATTAAACCATTTGCTATTTATACTGAATACATCTAATCGATTTAATAACAACATAACAACGGAAATTGTGCGTCGGCGTTAAAGCAGAAAAAGCTGCGCGTTCAACACAAAGAGAATGTCAGCGCGCAAATAGTAAATGCACAGCTGCATTCTGCATTCTGCATTCATACATATGTATATACACCCATATCCGTTGTTTAACTTTTTAATCTGCAAGTGCGACCCACGCATGCTGCACTTAGTTAGCTGTGGATACAAACATATATACCTGCGCCTGTTGATATGAATATACTTGGACGTAACTGTGTAGAATGCGAATAAGAACTTGGCAAGCAATTTGTGAACTACAACAGTTTGTACTTGCACAGCCATTCACACACATAAAAAACGCCATACCTTAGTTAAATCTCTCGAAGTCCTTGGGTGCTACCCACGTCTCTACTTTAGATACTTGCCAAGGAAACCCACTTGAAGCGGCGCGCAAGCATTTACTGACAGCATCCTTAGACATTTATTTACAGTCTACAAAGAGGGGCTTTTCTCTTGCCGCACACCATTCGCTTAAGGAATTGCTTTTCAACTTTTGCCATTTAATATGACAGGTGAAGTGCACAATGCAATGTACCATACCATACCCTCATACCACGCACGGTGTGCGGAGTGCGCTACGCTGCTGCTGGGAATGGTGCTGGTGCTCCTTCAAGTTCTGCGCTGTTCTTGTTGTGTTGTTGTGCTGTGTTGTGGCACCACGAACGCACAGCTGATAGCCAGCCAACAACAAGCGCCGTGAAGGCAATTGCCTTAGTGTCACAATAAGTGACAGCTGGGATTGCAAGTCGCTTGGTTGGTCGGTCGGTCGGTCGGTCGATTTAATGGCGGGCATGGTGGCATATTACGTGCGTCTGCACGTTGATTCATGCGGGCGGTCGGTCGGTCCGCCGATCCATCGGTTAATGGCTTGGTCGTAGCACATTCATTGTTATTAGTCTCAAATATGACACAAGCCATTGAGGGCGGAACTATTTAGCTATGATTGCACGGAAAGTATTTACAGAAAATATTGCGCTTGTAAGGATTTTCAGGTGAATACGGGTTGTGGAACGGTGCTAAGGCTTATTAATATTGACTGCCAATAGATTGGGTTCGTTTGCAACAAGAAAATATTTACTTTCTTGCAACAAAGTTACGTACTTACAAACGCATACATACATACATTAGGATGCGTCACCAAAAAAAGCTGCGGTTTTGCCACCGAAATTGTAAAGTTTTATATATTTTAATGGCCTTATCCATAAAAATCAAAGTAGCTTTAAAAAGTTTTACAAAGTGAAATTTTCATACAAATATTCGACTTATAAAGCGTTTAAATTCTCATTGCTTTGATTTCGTTGATACAATTTTTGAACATTTTTCTATTTTGAGCTTCTTCAACTCTTCTATCAACTTAATAATTCTTTTGAAAAAAAAAATTAAAAACTAATTTTATTAAAAAAAAACTCTATTTGTGTAGGCATTTTTAAATGGGCCCATCTCACGTAAATCTCAAAATTTTTCCCAAATATTTTCGCAGAAGCCTTAAAACATAGTAAATTATAAATAAACTTCCAATGGAAAAACAGTACCAATTTTTTTTCGTATGCAGAGTGCTGCACCCTAATGTACATTTCTTTATTAATCAAATGGCACAACATTTAATTTGACAATCCCAACAATCGATTTGCCTGTAGTGCCACAACACATCGTTGAGCCGCACTCCACATTTCAGACCAAGCGATCATTCGCCCAACCGCTTGCCGCACAAATCGCATAGGCTATGCAGATTATGGCGGTAAGAATGCAATTTAGTGTCAGTTGGTGTCAATAAACTGTCAAAGGATTAAAATATGTAAAGTTTTATGAAGAGTCTAGGGCAATAAATGCGTTGAGGATGAGGAGTTCAAGTTTGTTGTGTAGTGGAGAAGAGTTTGGATGCTTGAGAACTGTTAGTAAGTCAAGAAGCTGCCTGGGAACGAGTGAGCTAAGTATATTTAAGTTAATAGTTTAAAACAGGCATGGTCCGAATACAATAATGAAAAATAACCTTTCAACATCGCTCATACTCATAAAGAAATGTTCCTTATTTCTTTGGGAAATATTGGAGAAATAAAAATTTAGCTCCGAGTATCTTGATTTTTTCTATAAAACCACCTTGGAAAAATTTAATTTTTTCATCTGGATAACTTCATATATTACAGAACAGGTATTGACTATAGTACGTAATTACAAAGAGTTGGTTTGTTAATTGATAAAAGCACCGTCTAGGCAAAGTCCAGAATCCAAACAGTTTGATATGTTCTCGGAGTCTTTGAAACTTTTACTGTTGGCTTTTGTCTCAAGCTGATGTTTTCTGCAAACCATTTAAATAAAACTGCTTATATTGGTTCCGAAACATTTTGGTACCTCCGTTAGACCTCGACTGGAGTAGCATCCTAGCATAGAGTGTCTGCTTTTACCTACATAGAACTTAATATTCGAGTAGGTAGTAGGGGATCGTTTTTTTTGCTATTTACAGATTGTAGGCCCATTTTTCGAATTATTATCAAGGTAGGCATGCTATTTTTTTTTTATCGATCCAACGGGACAACGTGCTATCTCTTGCTTCTAATTAATCAACAGAGGGTGTCCAGTTCTTGCTTGTTAATTATGAATGTTGCTTTGGCTGGGAACCCAAAGTGTATGAGAAGTATTTTCACCCAGACGTCGAGCTTAGCGCCATTCTATAGTCTCTTAGAGAAGAAATTCTCATACAATTTTGCTGGCTGGCGAGCTTGTAAGACAGAGCTCAGAAAGTCTGCTTATGGCACGCGCCTTTTGGTTTGTCTATAACATTAGTTAATGCACACAGATGATGGGATACTTCACTTTACCCTTATCTCTCTTTGGCCATTTACGAATCTTGATTGAGGGAACGCCCTTATCATCCTCGCACGCAGAGAACACTTATGCCGGATTTCCACTAGGCATTAAATGGCAAAAATAACAAATCACATATAGTCATTAAGCTCATTTCCACATGGCATTTTTTTAAATGGAATACACTTTTTGTCATTTCAATGCGTAGTGGAAATTCGGCATTACACGTATGGCCCCACAACCTTGTCCGTGAACCGAAGGATAACGCTCGCAAATCAACTACAAATAGCCACCCACGGATCACTCAACTGCCGTCGCGAGTGATGTAAGTATTAAAACCTCTTCTGTGATTTCAAAGTTTGTAAAGTTTTCCCATTAGTCCGTCACCATCTGAGAGATCCAATCGAGGGCAGTTATGACTTAAGGCCTAATACTTCAATACAACTGGGTTTCCATATATTTTTGTCACAAATCCTTGAGAGTCAAAGAAGCTTCTAAATAATACAAGTAAAATAGGCACGCCTGGTGTTTGGAGTTTATGTAACTTGATTTCTTCGCCTGTTCAACGATTTATTAGATAAACCAGTATCCGGGCCCCTCATACATTTTCGCTTCAATTTGTGACACAAACTCTATCCTGGAACTGAGTGTCTAATGTCATTAGCGTAAATGACTTAACACAGCCCTTTTTTGCGAGGTCCTATATACATATAAGTGTTCAACTAATTTCGAATTTAAGCTCACTTTCATATTCAACTTACTTGTCAACTCAACTCCAGACATAAAAACGCTTACAAAGCCTCTTACGTCTACAACAAAACCAAACCTGTAGCAAAACAGCGAAAAAAGCACATGAAGAGTGAGTGATAGGAGTAAAAAAGTGCATATAAAATTTCCAAGCAACATTGTATGTACATACATATATACGAATTTACGTACATGTATATACATATGTACATATGTATGTCTGTGCATTACAACAACACCATATTTTACTCCTTTTCAATGCGACTATTTAATGAAGTCATTAAAAGCGGCGCGTGTGGCATGAACGTAAAATTAATACTTTGGTTAGCAGCGCAACGTGGAAATTATAGAAAAAAAAGGAAGAATTCGAAACTAGATAACCGACAACAAGTTGCTTGTGTAGGTACTATCTACTTAGTACTTTAGCGTTGCTATAAATAAGCATGGTTGCACAAATTGAGCAGCAAAAATAAGAAGTTGTCTTCGCGCAACAAATGCGCACTTGGAGTTTTCAACTTACATAAATCTTTGGGAGGACGAAGGACAGAGGTGATGATGATGAGCACGTTGATGACGGACGGACGGACGGACGGATGGACGGAGGAGGCACCGACCACAGACTCAATAGAGAAGGGTGGTGAGCGACGGGCGAGCGCACCGCACCGCTCCGCTCGGCAGCGATTTCTTGATGGCAAATGACTGACAAGCATCAAAACTTCTACTTTTTTATGCGTTGTTCGCCTAGAACTTTTCACAAGAATAATGAACGCAGCAAAGATTAATGGCACTCCTTTGCTGCGCTCATCGCAAGTAGTGTTTTGGCATTGAGAATGCTTGACAGTCAGCGGAAGATGCATACAACTTCACCATCTGTGAATGTGTTTGTGTAAGTACTGATGAATGCAAGTAGAAGTTCAAATCAGCATTTTCAAAGAAAAATACTCCACTGAGCTACAAAAAAAAAAACAGAACAGTGCAAAGCGTTTTTGTACATTTGTGCTTACGTAGATTCACCAATGATTCTATGTAGCTTGACGCGTATAAAAAGTGACTGCTATTCTCAAAGCTCCTAAAGATCAAGGAAAGCAGCTGTAACAAGTAATTTTTGAAGGTAATTAATTCCCTAATTATCTGCTACAGATTAGAATGGCTGGCTTGTAATGAGGCGCATAACTAATTTATCTTTTTAGTCCTTACTCCTTATTGGCGCGCTTTCTTCGTCATGAGTAATTTAAACGGAAATCCTTTCAAATTTTAATTGGCGCTAGAGGGCGAATAATATCCGTAGATATTAAATAGAAATTGGCCTTGTTATGATGCCGGAATAGAGTAAATTAAATTGCCATTGATTCGTTGCGACAAATCTCAAGCGTTATTTTCCGATCGGAGACACTTGGAAACTGAAAAATTCAATTTTAATTCGTCTAACAGCTTACGAATTACTTATTTATTGGTTTCGCAAATATTCTAGTCGATCTAATCAAAAGCTTAGTCTAACCAAAAGTCTAGGGCGCCAATTTGCTAAATAAATGTGAACCGGGAAGTATAAAAGAGTATTCCAAATTCAATGAAAGTTTTATTTTATTATTAACTCGAAAATTATTTATTTTTTCATTTAATATGGACTGAATTCATTATGTATCATAACAAAGTAAGTGCTCCTGGGCCACACTGGAGAAGTGAAACTTACGTTACTATACATATATCTTGTTTCATAGCCAATATACATACATATGTACATAAATTCATATATATGTACATCTGCTTTTGCTTAAAGTTTTATATTCCCCTGCTCGTTCTAATTATATTTATGTCATTCTGTTTCCCTTTATCTTAATTTTTATTTTTATACTCTATCGATAACAACATCGATAGTAACATCCAAGAAAATTCGATAACAAAACCGATAAAAGTATCGATAACAAAAACCATGACAAATTCGATAAAAATTTCGATAGTAAAATCGATAATAATATTGGTACCAAAGTCCATTATGAAACTGATAAAACATCGATGAAAACATCGATAACAAAATCGATAAATAATCGATAACAAAACCCCATGAGATAATCGATAAAAAAAAATTAATAAAAGCATCGATAACAAAATTCATAAAAATATCGATAACAAAATTAATAAATAATCGATAACAAAATTGATAAATAATCGATAACATGACAGATAACAAAACTGATAACAAAATCTATAAATAATCGATAGCAAAATCGATAACAAAGTCGAAAAGTAATCGATGAAAAATCAATAACAATATCGATAACAAAATCAATCAAAATATCGATAACAAATTCGATAAAAATATCGATAACAAAATCTATAACAATGTCGATAAAAAATATCGATGACCAAATCGTTAAAAATATCGATTACAAAATCGGTGAAAATATCGATAACAAAATCGATAATAATGTCGATAGCAAAATCGATAAAAAAAAATATTATATAGATAAGTTCCGAATATCAATAAAAATTTCGATAACAAAATCGATATAAATATCGATAACAAACCGATAAAAATATCGATTAAATCTAATTGCCACAAGAAACATGATTTTCACCTTAGTTAATTACTTGTTTATCAAAGGTGTATTTTAAGAGGTTTGATTGCCCGGCAACGCTTGAACGATCACAAATTAGTCACTTCCGTTCGGGAATGTCAGCCCACAGTTTTATCAGAATATTCAGTTCAGAAATTAGGCTTGTTTTCGGCTCCATGGAAATGTTTATAAGCAAAATTACCGCATTTGGAGCAAAGCGAATTCACGAGAAATTCGTGACGTCCATAAAAACCCAAGGGCTGGTGGAATTTTTGGTCCTTACTTGTTCAAAAATGAGAACCGCGAGAATGTTACTGTCAACGGCAAACACTAGAGAGGCCTAATTGCCGATTATTTCGAGGCTTGCACCCACGACTCCGGCCTGCATGTAAGCTGTTGCTCTTTTCCCCATTTCGTTTTCAATCAACACCGATCATAAAGCATAGACAGACGGCGGCTTTGATCCAGATCAACTCGTTTATTAGGAATTATTTTGGAAATTAACTGCAATTGATCTGGATTAAGTCCTAGAGTTATGTAATTCCCAGACTTATACGGGTGACAAACGGGCTCGCTTATTTGCATAAACAGCCTTTATTTGCAAGGATCAACGGAATTTTGATGAAAAACTCAGAAAGCGTAGAATACAGCGAATATGCAAAACGAGCATGGACATATAAATATATGTATACCTTTTCATGGGTAATGCAGTCACCATACAAATTCGGATAAAAAGCAAAATAAATTAAAAATGCGTCGTCTCGAAAAGGTAACTATTTTATTTTTCCCCGTTTATTTTGAACGAAAGGCAAATTTTCTAAGTTCAAAAGAGGCACCGAAAATTCGGTAAGGCCAAAAAACTTGAAGAAGCTGCTGTGATAATTTTATTCCTCTCCTGTAAAATTCGTAAAAATGGACTTAACAACTTTTCATTCTAAGCTAGCGACATGTAATTGGACTCAAACATAGTGAGGCAAGATCGTACCTATCATTAGTCTTCTTCGTAGTGTGTTGGGGATCGTTATTAGTCGCTCTGTAATGAGCATTTTCTTCGTCAGAACGGGTGCATTAGCATTTTTTTTTAAATAAAATTGCAAGTATCTTCGAAAGTATTAGTCCTACATAATTTGGTATATGGACCTTTTTGTAGAGAATCGAAAAGAAAAAATTTTTTACCACTAGAATTTTGATGGACTTGGGCGAGCCTAAGACATTCACCAAAACTTGTCATCTTTCACACAGATTCTGTGCATAATGAACCATATTTTTGCTATTACCAGTAAAAATTCTAAAAAAGCGGATTTCCGGCCCACGCTAGTATGTATGTATGTATATTAGGGTGGTCCTTAAAAACCAAATGAAGGATTCTTTAATGTCTCACCCTCTCAAGCGCTAATACCGCTTTCACAGATATCACATATAAATTTTGGTCCCAATTGAAGATAGTTAAAGCGTGTCGCACAATAAGCAAAGGTACATAACTCTATAGAGACACAAAAAATTCAAATTATTTATTTTTTTTTATCTAAAATCCAAAAGTCGGAAAACCATAGTCGAAGATATCACATATAAATTTTGGTCCCGATTGGAGTCGTTTAAGGCGTGTCGCAAAGGGGCCAAAGACCAGATGCCTCCAAGGACTCAAAAAAATAAAAATAATTTTTTTTTTATTGAATGCCCAAAATCGATACTCCTAAAGTCAACAATATAAAATATAAATTTTAGTTACGATTTGAGTCGGTTAAGACGTCTTCATAGGGCAATCTGAATTTTGGCCCCTGTGCCACCAATCGGGACCAACATTTATGTGATATCTTCGATTATATTAACATCGACGTAGTGGTTAAGGCTTAGGAAATCTAATGTAAAAATTTGCTTTCTACATTTAAGGACCACCCTAGCATATATATGTATAAGTGTTCTCATTTTCAGCTGCCTTGGTAATTGTAATACAGAAATTCAAAAGGATTCTCATAAAAGCTCCAATAAACTAATAAATTTCGTGCGCGACTTAGAACCAAAGCAGCATAAAATCTAATAAGACGAAATACTTCTACATAAGCGGACTAAGTGCTTGCGCAAATGAGAGAAAGATGCAGCTATGTGTGCTGTTGTGCAGTTGGAGCTTTAAATAAACAAAACACAATCGTCATTATCAAGAATCGTCGTCACTGTCGTCAACAAATGTTGGCAGTGCCACCAACAAAATGACCCAGCCAATGCGCGCTCATACAAACGAAACAATGAGCGAATGGACCGGCTTGCAGCAGTGAGCGGGATCCACCAAAAAAAGCCAACTTTATTGGTTGGCATTACGAATGAATCGAAGGTTCTACAATTCCTTAACAATGAGACGTTAAATGTTTTCTGCTTCCTACAATTAATTTCATTTTGCTTGCGCTGGCTCTTTCGCTCCTCCTTCACGCCACACTTTTTAGCCGCTGAAGTCAGTCGTCGGCGGCATCATTGCTTGGTCTGTGGGGGTCTGTGCGCCGCTCCCTTGCCGTCTGTTCGCCTGCCTGTACATTTGCGTGTACTCTTTCTTGTCTATCAGCGCTTGTCTGTTGCACTGTCTGTTTTCGTCCGCCGATAGCGTGGAGTATAGTAATTCAGTGTACATCCATACATTCAGATGTTGCAACAACAGCCAGTCAAACAAATAGACGAACAGACAAACAGAGAGTCGCAGAGTCAAAGAATCTGACGTAAAATTTCTTCAACGTTTTGCATTTCAATTCTGCTAATTTAATTGAGTTCACATTTTCAGTGGCTTCACAATTCACTTCATTTCGCTGTGCGATTCGCGATATGCCAGCGATATTTCGCCATCTTCGGCGCTGTCTTCAATAATTTCAATTTGTGGTGGAGTACATACCCAAGTACTACGTGCCACATGCCGGCCAAGTAGCCGCACAACAGCCAACCATCCAACCATCCAGCCATCCAGTCATCCAACCAGCCACTACTAGTGTCGTCTGAATGCAATGCTTGCAGTGGCTTCTCTCAGCTTTCAGCTTTCAGCTTCGAACTTGCAACTCCTTAGCAATCGACAACTGCCAATCTTCAGTTCGGATCGGCTGCCATGCAATTAGGGCATTTCGAGCGTTTTCAATGCTTTCTTGCTTCCTAGCAGCGACTGGCGCAATACGCGACCAACGTACAGAGTAGCTAGGCAGCAGCTACTCGGCGACTTTATTGAATTGTGGCTAATGAGTTCATTTGTTTGACATTCACGCGGCGGTAGCAGTGTCAGCGGTAGCGGTGGTGGAGCTCAACGTGAATTTAATTATTCAAATTTCTTTTTATGAAAATATTATCGAAAGAATACTCGTAAGTAACAAAAATATATTTTAACCCTCTCTGCCTTAATACTCGTATATATGTATGTATGTATGTAGTTTATAATAAAGGGCGGAAAAATCAATACTGCCAATCAGCAGCACAAATTTAATAACACAATTTTCTACTTCACAAACAAAATCAACACCGCTACGACTTTGGCGCCATTTCATTTATTTACGTGGTAAATCATTCAACAGATTTGTGGGCTCTGGAAAACAAGTTGTTCGCCGTGGAACGCGCAATGCATTTTAATACACGTACATATGCAACACTTTCAACTTGCCGCAATTTCCGATTGAATTTTATTATTAAATTTTCTATCATCAATGCTTCGGTTGCATATTTAATTAGTTGCGCCTGCTTTTGTGGCAAGCATGCTCAGGTGGAAGGAATGTCAAGTACGCGTACTTACTACGTAAGGTGGTGAATCTGCGCACGGGCGCTTGTGGCAGGTTAAGAAGACATTCGTTTATACAAACAAATATGAATTTATGTAGCACCTACTTAATATATGTAGATATGAATATACATATGTACATATATATGTACGTGCACCTTCTTGTATATTTTTATGTATAACAGGGTGGTCCAAAACAAAGTTAAGTCGGAATTTTAATGCTCTTACCACCACATCATCAAAACAGTATAACAAGAATTTTTTTTTTTTGAAATAGAAAAAAATTTATATTTTATATCTGAGAAAAACAAATTTCCATATACATAAATCGTATAAAATTCTCGAAAATCAGTATTTTTCGAACGGAAAACTATGTTTATCTTCAGAAGACTTCCAATAATAATGTCCAATTGTTTATTTAACCATTTTTAAATATTAACTATTTTTTATTGGTCCCCCGAACGAAAGTACTAAAAAAATGCCGTAAAAAATCGTTAGTATTAAAAAATGGTAAAATAAATAAGTGGGTATTATTAGTGGAAGTCCGATCGAAAAATATTGATTTTCAACAATTTCATATCATTTCTACGAAAAAATTTCGTTTCCCATATAAAATACTTTCGACAACTTTTTTTTGATTTCTTAATGAAAACACAGGGATATATTGTTTTAGATATATGTAGAACAATTCTAGGAGTGGGCGTATTAAATATCGCACTTAACTTTTTCACATGCATTTTTGGATCACCCTTATATATAAACCTACGTATGTAGATACATATGTATATTGTATGTAAAAATACTCCTGCCTGCCACTTCAATCTCAAATTAAATTTTTTTCTCCTTCCCTTTACCAAGTGTTAAGTCATTCTGTGCACATGTTGCCGAATGTTTAAAAATTAATTCTCGCGCTCAATTGAGCCATTGAAAAGTATTAAGAAACCTTAGAATGTCTTATTGTTTATTACAAATATCCGTTGTTTTCGTGTTTGTGCTCATAAATATCAACTTTTAATTTTGCCGCAACGGAAGAGGTGAGAAGATTAATAAGCAGAAATCAAAACGAAGGGAGATTATGTCGAACACATAAGAAATATGTATGTATCTCTGTGTGAGGATGAAACTACTTTTGTACTACATACCCGTATGTATGATCCTGTTCAGATATGAACGATTCGGGTTATAAATGACCCGCGAATGATGCATTCGTAGGATGTGTGTGTGCATTTCAGTCCGACTAAAACTAATTTTTTATGATATGCACTGTGAAAATACGGTCTGTGATGGACTGAACCCACGCAGATAAGACATAAGTTAACTCGTGAAGCGCTTCTATTTTTCACACAGTATCGCCGGGTCGATAAAACCTTATACGAAATGCTGAGAAGTCTTATCCCATAGTAATTAATGTAAACAGCAACATCTCATTTCTTGTGGACTATACAAGAAGCACTGAAGTTCAAATCTTCAGGCATGTATTTTTGAATCCGAATTGGGCTTATGAGCCGGTATATGCGACGCCGACCTTAAAGAGCTGCATTGTTGCTGTCCTCAACTCGTGTTAGTCGAGAGTATGGACGTGAGCTTCGCTCCTATGCCCTCTTTAGTAGTTTCAAATTTTCTAAGAATAAACATGGAGCTTAGACATATTATTTTTTGTATGCTACTCGTAACTACTTTAAATCTGGTTTCAGAAACTTTTTTTAATTTTAAATAAATATTTACTCCTTACACTTGTGCTAAATGTTTGGGCTAGCTTCTCATTTAATTTTTGGTGTGCGACCTGAAGCTTTTTCATGTCAGAAATACACTCGGAGATTTGCCATCGCCTAACGACTGCCAGCCGCTGGGATCGAACCCCGGTCAAACGGAGTGCAACTATGCAACTCTAACCACTCGGCTACAGCGGCCGTAAAAACATTGTTTGTTTTAATAAGTTTTCCTTCAAAACGTTCGATTTATATTAAAATTTTAAATTTTTCTGGTTCGCTGACGACTGCGAGAATACTTTTTTCTGAGGGTTTCAGAAAAAAGGGTTCCCAAATTTTTTAATAAAATTTTTTTAATGACGACCGCCTAATTTCAATCGTTCGAAGTAAGATTACAATAAAAAATAAGTAAAATAAACTTTTAGTAAAATGGTATCATAAACTAAATCTATTAGTGGTTTGTTAGTTAATTAGGGTTTTATAGAGCAAAGGGCCACTGATATGCATTAACATATTATTGTTGCATCTAGTATGTGTACATATTGTATGCACCTTATTGTACATATTTTTGAATTATGCTTGCTATTATGTTGTACATACACATGCATGTGTATATGTATGTATATACTCCTATGTGTGTAGTACGCATGTAGATACACATATTGAAGGTCCGGCAAAATCCCTTTGTTAAAATTCAACGTTATCAATGGCCATATCATAATCCATTGTATTTTGTGACAATATACATAGACGCATGACTTTCAACTTGCATGGACATCGCAACATACATACATATATACACATGTCTGTGCAGCATGCTTTCGAGTAAAGACTACTAAGTATCGAAGCGCTGTCATTTCACCCTACATTATTAATCTACAATCTACCACACTGACAAGCCGGACAAATATGTATGTGCATGGTTTACTTACTAACAAAAGTCATGACCTACTAATTTTCTGATGCACATATCTGGCTTTATAATACTGAGATCCCAGAAGAAAAAATATAAGCTGGAAGGTTGAGCATTAAATTCTCTCTTAACAAAATATAGTGTTAAACTTTAGCCATGCTAAGGTCAACAGGAATATACTATATCTACCCTTCAAAAACAATTGCCGAGATTGACTCTATTGAAGTGCGAAGAGTTCTGCATAGTCGCTAAGTGGGTTTGGAACAAATATTAGGAAGTTTCGTTTTTACGAAAATATCACTATTTGGTGTTTTTCCTGCAGGTTAACAAATATATAGCTTTTTCATCAAGGTATGCATGAACTGAACATAGTTTTACTCAACCTTTTGTGCCACAAATCATCGTCAAGAAATACAGCCTATGACGCACAACAACAAGTTGGCACTGCATTTGGTTGATGTGCCATTTTTAAATGAATTCTTGCAACTCATCCTCAAGAAAACCCCACTTAACTATAAATGCTGCATATAAATTAGTTTTGTATGTCAGTTACATAGTGCCTTAACGTAAGCTCTTGTACCTACATATGTATGTATGTTGGAATATTTATGCATGCAACATGAGTCATTATCAACCTAATATGCCAGCATTAGACTACATTTAATTACGAATGCGATCAGTATCTAAGTAAGTACTAAATACATATCTACTTCTTGGGCGGAGCAAACGTGATGACTATGCATTTCAAAACCAAGTCGTCACTGTGAAAGCGGAAGAAGTGAATTAATTCATATACATACGTACAAGCATGTGTGTGTGTGTGTGTGTACAATATGTGCAGGGTGAAGAACGCACTTACTTAGGCATCAAGTGGAGCGGATATACATACTACAGTGAGTGCAATGATGATGATGATGAGGAAAAGTGCTATTTTTTCGTTATTTTTTTGTTTTGCTTAAATATCAGTTGCTTTATTTCTTTGGACGATTTACTGACATAATGACATAATTGTGAAAAATTTTAGGACACCATTACAGGGTTTTAGTTTATTTAAATAACAGGTGGTTGAAAGTCTTGTATTTAAGTTTTTTTTTTTTTTGGAACCAACAGATGAACGCAATTCAGTAAACATCAGATGGTTTTCATGGTTAAAACTTTAACTTAAAAGTCTCGATAGGACTTATGTATGCTACATAGCGTTTGGAGAAACACTACACACTATGTTCATATGTTGGAGTTGCCTTGCCGATGGCTTTTAAATCTGTACATATTTCAAAGCTCAAAAGAGCAAAACGTAGTATAAAGAGAAGGAGGCCCGGTTATTAGAACAAGTTATGTATGGGCAAAATCCTTTTTCCCCTTAGGAATTTTCAAGAAATTTAAGGTAAGACTTAACTTCAATCAAGAACAACAAAAAGTCTTTAGGACCACATAAGTATGTGCATACCAAGCCAAGGTAAGCGTAAGTGGCTTGTGAAGTTGGTTAGTTGCAGGGGCCCCATTTTACCCAATACAATTTTTAAATTCTGTTCATCGAAGTGAGAAGCTCCTGATTATGTGCCACATACGGTATCTCGTTTATGTTTTAATACAGCAGTAGTCACGAAAAGAGAAACCACACAAATCAAAGTTTCAAACTCCCTACAAATACAAATACATAGATTGTAAGGGATTATATTTCGCTTTTGCAACTTTACAATGTATTTTATTGAAAGTATTACTATTTTAAATTTGTATGAAAATTTTTGGAGATTTGTTGAATTTTTATAAATATTGTAGAATTTTACGAGCTTTGGTTTATAAAACTATAATTTTATAAAAAGTTATAACAATAAAATTTAATAGAATTTAATTGTCAAAACTTGTCAATATGTGCTATTTTCGTGGACACTGCTGCACATAAATCACAAATTTTTTTTAGGTTGCAGTGCATTCCTTATTTTTAATAAACATCCATATAACCACTCACTGATCTATTCTCAAATAAAACTAGCTTAGAATTGATAACTCTACCAGAATAACTACAGTATTTACGTTTGAAAGCATGTAAATATGTACATGTTTGAGAATTGCTTTTGTCTTCGCTAGAGCACATAACGCACATACGAAATGTTGGATATTTAACAGGCAAACTAACAGCAACTAACTAACTTACTACTTAAAAACAACTAGTGAAGAACATAACAAGGACATGACATGCATACACACAATGTTTGTATGTATGTAGTACATATATACCACAAGATATTTAAGTAATTTGTTTGTTGGTTTAACACCGATTGCAATAACAACAAACCAGAAAGTAACAATACACTTTGTAATATTGAAAACTATATTGGTTTAGCAACTATCTATGTGTTATCAATTTTGTTGTTTACTCCATCAGTTTTAATGCTAAACATACATATGTACATTAAGGATGTTAATTTTTTTCGGTTTTTACGATCAGATATTCATTAGATATTTTTCAACAACTTAACAGGAAAAACTTTCATCAATATTGTTTGAAAAGCTCTCGTACCATATAATAAATAATAAGTAAATAGGTTTGAAACCTACTTTTTTATTTAAATTAAAACTATTTCCTTAGAAACCAAACAAAAGTTAGTAATTAAATGTATACGTATTTAATAATAATTAAGCGAGTACATATCTGATAAAGTAACTTAGGGTATGTCGAAAAAAGCTCGATGCAAAAAAAAAAAAACTTAAGTCAACAAATATATTTTGCCCATGCAGCTACAAAATACCGTTGATTTTTGGGAAGTTTTTTTACGATGCTGGGCATTTTTTCCCTATAAACAAATTGTCGCACATACTTTGTATAGAAGAAAATGCGTAACAACGCATGAAGAAAATTATAAAATCAAGGGCATTTTTAGCCACTTGAAACTTGCACTTTATCCCTCTGTAATTTAATGGGCTAAAAAATTGAGTATCTTTAATATCAAAAACACACTAAGCAATCGATATACTCACGAAACTATGGGTCAAATATAGTAAAACTACATTTTTAGTTTTAGAATTTTTTAAAATGACTTTATAATTTCAAAAATATGTTTAATTCCAAAAATAATTTTAAAAATTCAGTGCAATGTAGAACAAAAAAGTACTTAGGTACCAAATGAAAAAAAATTCAAAGAATTTAAAAAAATTTTAATTTTTTTGGTTAACAAGGACGAGTAGGTAAAGAAAAGGTACTTTTAATCAACTTAATTTGTTTAAGCTAATAAAGTTAGAATGACGATATTCGAGGATGTTGTTTGGTTTTTATATTAACCCTTAGCATATAATTTTTTTAAATAAACATTGCAAAATTTCAAATTTTAAAAGGATATTTTCGATACCCCCTCCTTATGCACCAAAAAATTTAGTCTGTTTTTTTGTGTACAGAATTTTCTCTTTGATTTGATACCCATACATATTATTCAAATTTCAAATTCCTTTTAAAAAATCCTGACGTCAGAGAGAAAACTAAAAACGCAAAATTTTACTGCATATATTTGGCCCATGGTTTCGCGAAAATATTAATTTTTTGGGTGTAAAATTGCCTATCGCACGGTGTGATACATAGGTATAACGAGCAAAACATCGATAGAAAAATATTAAATATTAAATGTTAATTAAACAAAAAAAATATAACAAAAACTGGTCAAATTACAAATCCCGAAAATCGCGTGATTTTTGCCAAATAATCCCGGGATTTTCGGGATTTAAAAAAGACCGGCATCCCGGAACACAGGGATCCCGGGATTAACATCCCTAATATGCATACACATATAAGGGTATGTATGTATATGTTTGAAGTTTAAGTGTAGCATGTCAACATTTAATCTTCAATGCAAATTTATTTTCAATGGTTTTCCAGACATTCACAGACATTCTGTTCATGCCCAGTACGGAAAGAAACTAGTTAAAATATCGATGTTCAGGCAGTTTTTTACTCACCACAACTAGTTGAAGATCTGACTTGCTTCCTTGGAGCGAACTGTTGACTTTAACATACCGATGTGCCAAGCATCAGTCAATAATCTGACTCTGCATTTGAGTTCAACTACTTTAAAATGCATTTGGTTTAAAGCATTTCAAAGTCAGTATGTTTCTTTTGCAGTTGTCTTTTCATGCTAAAAATGTTAATTGACCAATTGAGGCTGGTAGGTGATTATACATCAATTTGAAGTTAGTTGCTACATAAGTAGAAATAAATTAATTTTTCCGAAGTAATTTGTAGAGCTTTGCCGTACTGGGTGGTAAACTGTAATACACGGATATATGTACCTACATACATACATATGTATGTATGCAAGTGTGTGGAAACACTTCGTATTAATTGTACAACATATCAGCTATGTAGTTAGTGAAATTTTTTGTTGTGCTGGTATTCTTAGGAAATTGTTTGTGTTTGATTACCTTAATGGAATTTTGTTTACCTAAGCGTTTGCAAATGATATTTTTATATTAAACAATTTGAGCAGTGTAGATTAGCTCAGGTTGGTGTGGCAGTCAGTTCAAATACCAGCACGAAACACGGCAACCCCAATGGCCATTTTCTATAGAACAATTTTTAAGCTCTTATGAAGCGTGGGACTGGCTTTATTCCTACACCGGATAATTTCGGCAGAAAACTAAAAAAAAAGTGCCTACCTAAAAAGCCTGCTCTGCTCTTGGCCAAAGCTAGGCAACCGCAGAAGTAGTACTCTATTGTTTCTTCCTCTTCCTCATCTCTGCCACTTCTGCAATATTCGTCGGAGTTAAAATATTACCGCAGCTAGGCAATTTATGTAGAAATATGCCCTAAATTTACATATGTACGTACGTATTGGACCAATCCACGATGATGGAAGCAATTTCCAACCACCTGACTATGTCGAGGTAAAAATAATAATTACGGGGGTAACGGATTACCAACGCGATGCTGGTAACATAGAAAGACCAGGTAGAGAAGGACTTGGCTTCACTTGGCATTCCCAATTGGCGTCAATTAGCACAGAAAAAAACGGCCTGTTTTGTTGGACCTGGCCAAAAATGCAGAGTCAATCAAAACGAAGAAGCTCACAATCCTTAAGGAAATACTTTACGTAGATGAAAATATTTAGGTGAAGAGAAAGGAGTCTGACATTCAATTAGACATCTGACCATTCGGCTGGGTGCGCTTGATGAATATCGATAGGCGCCAAGTAATGCCGAAACAAACAGAACTGAATGCAACTGACTTAAAGTCTACCCTTTAAATTGTCGGGCTTTGAACTAAGATGAAAAATATTTAAAATTTCCCTAGAAAGGGCAATATTATCAATTATCAATAGTACGCGAAAATCACGGCCGAACCCTTTCCCTTTATTGCTTAAAATATAAGTACCTTTTACTAGCCAGAGAAGCGCTCTAATGTAAAGCTTGCAGGTGAATATTTTTAAATTATTGGACTGCCTGTATAACTTGCAACATCATATTTCTATGATTTTCTTGTACCTTGAAATTAACTTCTTCCTTTTTTTTTTGCAAATTTTGTAAACTATGCAAACTGTTTCACATGGTAACATTTTAAAAGCAATCTAAGTAGTTAAAAAACTATTCAAATCGGCTTTTCCTCACTTGGCATAAAAAGGGGAAAACCTAACAGAAACAAATAAACCGGTTTGCTTCATTAAAACTTCTGACAATTTGCGTATTTTTTTGCTACACAACATCCCCATATTCCCCTTCTGGCAACTATAGCCAGATATATAATAGGATTTTCCCTTGCCTTTTTAACAAAACAACGATTGGCTTCACCTATCAGCCATGAAATTGATACCTCAAATGAAGGCAGCACAAAAAAAAAGACAAAGTTTACTGCGGTGCACAAATTAAATTCTGTACGGAAACTTTGTGGTTATCAACAAAAGTGGAGCATACGAAAAAGTGAACTAGAATCCAGCGCAATTCTTATTGAGTGGCCAGCGGCGGCCAATGCGCAAAAACACCTAAGCACACATGCATACATATGTACACATATATGTAGATACAAATGTATGTATGTATGTTAGCTTTTGTTCTACAATTCTTTATGGGGCGCGCTCGCATCCCAATCAGTCAAGGTTCAGCCCCGAAGTGAAATAACGCAAAAAAAAACAACAAAAAAATACAAATACGAACATTTTTTAAGTGAGCGGCGTAACTTTGATTCGTGCACCATTTTTTGCTCGCTACCCAAAATAAATCGCTTAATTAAGTTATTAAACATTTTAACATTTTCATGCAGTTTTACGCCTCAGAAACTGAAGGAAATTAAGCCACAGCATTGCCGGGACGCCCTTTTTCGGCCCTAAGTACTTGGCCAACGTACCTACGCGCCTTGCATGCCTAATTACGAGTACGTATGTACGTATTCAAGTTACGTGAAATTCAAAATGTCGGACGAATTTTAAAAATTTAAAACTTAAATTATTGATAGGCTGCAGCTGCTCGAAATTGTGTCTACAATAATAATATGTTGCATGTATGGTGTTGCAATTACCATTTTGATGACCATGAGGTAAGGTGGCGGAATCTTATATGTATACTAACAATAAGGTGTCTATATGTGGGTACAAATATACTTACATATACATATAGTGCTTAAAGGGGGCATTTTGTATGTACTCGTATGCATATTAGGGCGGGTCGAAAAAGACAAAATGTATGATGCGAAAATTGTATAGGTCTTAAAAGGGAGAACCAGGATTTCTTTTATAGAATAAGGGATTGAAATAATACCTTTTAAAACTTATACACTTTTCGTATCAAAAATTTTGTGTTTTCGACCCGCACTAATATATATATATATACTTAAGTATCATACATTTATTAACGTAAGATATGTATTAAGTTATGTAACCGAGGCAAGTAGTAAACTCACCTTTTACTAGTTAGCCTTCACTATTTATAAGTGCTTGTACATTAAAGTGGTCCAAAAATGTATGTAAAAAAAATAAGGTCGGATTTTTAATGCCGGCACCCCCTAGGATTGTTCTATATCGAAATAAATATACCCCTATTTTTTTATTTTGAAAAAAAAAAATAAAAATAGGGAGTGCTCAAAGCGCTCAAAGTTTTCCATGTATTTTATATGGGGGGAAACAACTTTTCGTAGAAATAGTGTAGAATTCTTGTAAATCAACAGTTTTCGATCGCAAAACCTTTCTTATCTTCAGGAGATTCCCAGTAAAAATACGCAATTGTCTCTTTAACCATTTTTTCATAGTAACTATATTTTATAGGTCCTCCAAAACCCCTAGAAAATGCAATGGAGTAATCTTTAATCATAAAAAATGGTTAAATAAACAATTGGATATTAATACTGGAAGTCTCCTGAAGAGAACCACAGTTTTCCGATTGAAAAATATTGATTTTTAAGAGTTTTTTACCATTTCTACGAAAAATGATTTTTTCTCCATATAAAATACATGGAATAATTTTTGCGCTTTGAGCACCTCCTAAATATTTTTTGATTTCAAAATAAAAAAATAGGGGTATATTTTTTTCAATATAGAACAATCCTAGGGGGTGCCGGCATTAAAATTCCACCTTAATTTTTTTTGGACCACTCTATTGTACATACATATATACAGTGCCAGACTAAAGTATTTGCACAGAGAGTTTTTCGAAATGTATACAAAAATTTTATTCTGATTTCTTTCGCAAATTTTTTTTTATAAAAATATTGTTTATACTACAACAAATACGTAAGAATAAAATCTCTGAACTTTGTGCAAAACTTAGGAAAATTCAATAAAGCTGCGTACTAATTTACAACGTCTGGTAGAACGCACCAGACAAGACCTTCATCGTCAAGCAGCTTGAAGAATGCAACGACCTGCCTTAATTGGGATCAGTATGGCATTTTGAACCACTAGATATAGCTGCCGCTGCGCGCTCTGCAGAAAGGCTAGGTCGGACGGCCTTTAAGTTCGCCTCGCGCTAAGGAAACGCCAGTATTCTAAAAATCTTCAAGTTCCTACTGACTCAAACAGACCACTGCACGCCGCTTCTGGGCCCGCGAGAGAGGAAAGGTAGGGGTGTAACAACTGGAATCGAGGTCCTGTAAATAGATTTACGGACGATTCGAAGCTGAATGGTAAGGTAGGTGGAGTAGTCTTCTGAAATGCAGGCTACCGAATAACTGTAGGGTTTTCCAAGCAGAGGTAGCCGCAACATAGGGGGCTTTAGATTGGTTGCTCTGTAGTGTAATCAGGTGAATATCTACTCCGACAGCCAAGCAGTTATCAAGGTTCTTGGCTCCTTGTTAGTTCGTTTGAAAACTGCATTGCCGATGAGCTGGCATAATTGCTACCGGTTAGAAGAAGTATGGTTGCTACCCTGACCTCATGCGGTCTAATACTGGACAGATGGGCGTTTAGTCAGATCAGCATGCGGAGGAATGCAAGCTGGTTAAATCCTTCTGGCCACGTGTGGACCTTGGGCGGTCCAACGAACTCTTGAGATTAAGCATGTTACACATCTCACTACTATTGGGAGTTCTAACTGCCTGTATATCATCGATGACCCATACTGGGTGGAGTGTAATAAGGCCCTAAAAAAAAGAAATAAAGCCCACGGGCATGAGGAAGGATAAATTGTTAAATATTAACACAGACGTGACGAAGATGATGTTGCGCAGATTGTTGAAGCAATTTCCAGGTTAAAGTTTTAGAAATGTAAAGGAATGAGGAACTATTGAGCAGTAACCGAATATTTGGCCAAGTAAATATATATATTTACAGTCAAGCAGCAAAAACGGCTCCGTTATCCCACAGTACTTCCTGCAAAGCATTATAGGCATCCCATGGCGGAGGTGTACTGGGGGTTACGGGGCACGCTCTCAATACTGACACTAAGGACTGTGGTTTTTGGCTTCACGTGCTTTTAATTAAACTATATCTCGGGCATTTTTGAAAATACTATCTTACCGCTAATTTGCTTTGTTATATAGCTTTTAAAATAAAAAGGTTATGTAGTCAGAAATCAAAATAAGGGAAGAGAACGTTCGAGCACGTCTCAGCATTAAACTTTGCTGACGACCACATATATTCGTACAGTAATGTTTGGAAAAAATCAAAAATTTATACCACACCGAAATTCACAAACAGACACATTAACAAGCTTTTCGCGTGCAAAACGGCGCCCTGCAGCGTTACTTCGGTTGCATTTAATTTTAGTGCGTGGAGTGCATTAAATGCTTTGCAAAATGCCTTTTACAAAATTTCTTGTTATTGGCATTCTTTGCTAGCGCTATTCTATAAGGAGGTTCATGTTTTTGTGATTGTTAACATGACATATTTATTCTTTCGGGTAGGCGTTTTGGTATTTTATGGCCTGTTCCTACACATTTTCGTATAGTAAGTATGTCGTTGAAAGAATTGTTTCTCATAGCGCCACAGTTGCCATTTTTTTAGTGTAGGCATAACGTTTAGTTTTACGAACATACAGACATACATACACATACATTTATGTAGATAGTACTTATAACTTATAATAAATATAAGTAAACAATTTATATACGTATGTACCTACATACTTAAGTAGGAAGAAAGGTATTGGACACAGCTAACAAAATGGAGTTTTGTGAATTTATTAAAGCTAGCATGATTTTTCTGGAATCTTACTACATTTGTTACCAAATATGTATGTCCTCTAGGCGAATTTCAACTATCCACACCCAAGGCCAGTTACCCAGAAGGACAGGGCATCCATCTCCACCTGTCGAAAACTAATAGGACTAATCGGGGGCGGGGGAAGCAGACCTAAATTGGCAAAGTTGGTGTACGATACCTTCTTTAAAACCATTCCAACCGTTTGGTGGCAGAAGGCAGAAGGCAGAAGTGGTGTCCATGCAGATCAAGTTCAATAAACAACTACGATTAGCCTGCGCGTTCATCAATGGTGCCATGGGAAAAACACTCAACCGCAGCTTCATAGTTTCACCTAAACTTGCCGCTTCTCGTTGTTATCAAGAAAGAGACTATTGTTTGCAGAAAAGCTCATCACAGTGAATAATATGGAGTATAAGAAGCTCATAAACCCTTCCATTCACTGGGTTATATAAACTAGGACCTATGTCTTCTGAGGTTTAAATTCACACAAAACTTCGAGGCCTTTTTCCATAAAGGAACTAACTAGTACAACTAAATACCACAACTCCGGAAGGATTTGTTAAACTGAAGGCTCCAAGACTGGCCTTAGTGTTGTAACTCTATATTGTGGGTCGACGTGGATGTCTGAAGCTGGATGCAGAAAGTGGGGGCCAGAAGTTTTTAACTGGAAGCAAAAATTCCCAAATAACATATTATTTATTATCTTTTCTGAATCTAATTCAATAGACGCGCCTGCATACTGACTCAAATTGTTTCGATATTAGGTATGATTAATGTGACCAACGGATGGCATCATGCCTACGCAGCTGCAAAGAGCTCTGCAAGTGGTTGGATTCTATTTATGCGAACTGCGTGAGGATCGCGTACATCCCCAAGGCTTGAAAGGTAGTCAGTAGGGGTATTCTCTGAGTCTTGCAAAGCCCTTGCAAGGTGCACGGATTGCACGGTTTGCAAAGCTGTCCCACACGAAAACCGGTTTTTTCCGTGCAATCTGTGCACCGTGCAAGGGCTTTGCAAGACTCAGAGAATACCCCTAGTGTTGCGTTCATTCCGAAGGCCGGAAAAAGCTTCCATGTTTCCCCTAGCGATTTTAGGCCCATCAGTCTGGCTTCGTTTTTGCTAAAACGCTAGAGAAATTGATAGACGTGGACATAAGAAACGCGATTTGGTGGACACCGCCCTGCGCACATTGGTAAAGTGGTCAGGGAAAGTCTTCACGCCATAATATATTACGCAGTAGGGACCTTCTTCGATATCGAGGGGGCCTTAAACAATGTCACTCCAGAGGCAATAGTCAAGTATTTTCATAATAAATGGATTTAAACAAACCTAATAAGGTTTATCTACAGCTTACTTCGTGACAAAACTGTCGCGGCGGAGTGGGGGAGTGCCTGCACTCAGCGCAGAGGAACTGGAAAAAATGGGCTGCCGGGGGATCGCTTATATAGATGATGTGGGCCTTTGGTTAAGGGACGATTTCTGTACACCCTTTTTGATTTGGCTCAAAGCTACCTGACCCAGGTAACTGGGTGGGCGATCAACGGCGGCCTCGCAGTATTTAATTCACAGTAATACGGAACTCGTCTTGCTTACCAGGTAGTACAAGATACCCGTTGTTGCCCTTCCCTCGAGTGGGGTTGTTTGTCTGCGTCTCTTAGACAGGGTCAAGTACTTGGGCTTGATACTGGATAGGAAGCAGTCGTGGAAGCCTAACATTGAGGAAAGTGAAAGAGCGGTGTCGGTCGCCTTGTACCGCTATAGGGGAGTTATCGGAAAAAGGTGAGGTCTCTCGCCGAAAGTAATTCATGGCTCTATTAAACCAGATTTAAGCCTATCTTGTTTCACCGTGCCCTTGTCCGGTGGAACTCATTAGAGCAGGCTACACTTGTAAAGCAGGAATTAGTGGGGCATTAGGAACCACAGTGGCTTTCAGGTGGAAATAGCTGCCGTCAAGGAAGCGGTAGACTCACTGCTAAAGGGTGTGATGGTGCGCTCGAAATCGGTAAAGGAATATCTGACCTCTCTATCAATCGGATCAGAGTACTTCTTAGGTACTTATTCCAGTTTTGGTGCGGGGTCACAGTGACATCGCGGAAAACTGCGTGGCTGATGACCTGGCATTGGAAAGGCACCCTTAAAACATTATTATTCCCAGATAAGGAGCAACATGGACCTCGTGTTAGCTCGGCGCGCGCTAGACCAATAGGCATACTTCGTACTCGCGATAATGAAATTCCATACTCTACCAGATACCTAATAAAATGGACAAAAGAAAATAATGCTCATTTTGTGGCATAAAAAATGAAAAGAAGACGTTTTGCTTGAAGTGGAATCATCCTTACACTGTCTTTTAGACTGTCCAACCTTCGCGAAGCTAAGATGGAAGCATTTTGGCTCGCACCTCTGAACCCACACTGAGACCTGAGCGATCGAAATTAACCGCATTTGAAATTTGCTAATCGGCTCGCGGCGTTAACCATCCAATCCAACCTAACATGTACTTCTTTGAGCTATGAAATAGTTGGTCACATTAGGTATGATCGATCCAGTTTTATTTTTAAACTATATTTAGGGGTCATTCCGACAGCTCATATTTTCACACAAGTCAGTCGCATTTTCCAGAAGCAGCTATACAAATCCGTCCTTTTGTTCGTTTTCGTACTTCTCTCGCCTCATACCTGTTATATGTATATATGTACTCATTAATTTGCATTCCTAACACGATTAAATACGCCTTTCCATTAATTATTTGCAAATATTTCATGGGCCATTCATTACGAAAGTTTAAAACATTAACTTGCCCATGCAGATGTATTTTACGATTGGTGACAACACAAATTAGTAAACTTTGCCAAATAAATTAAAAGCAATAACATGAGAACAAACCCCAGGCTCAGCATAGCAGAGCCAATAAGAAATTACATATGTACATATATATTTATGTACATAAGTTACGATTCCAGCAACAAAAGCTCTGTTATGTGTGTGGCAGGTTTGTGTTTTTGTAGAACGTGCAACGAATTGGAGCAGAGCGTGCCACAATTGCCGTGTTTTAAAACCAATTAAAACAATTCAAAAACGACATAGTACCAACACAAAATAAGATTAAAAAAATACAAACAACAACGAGAAACATAAACATGAGGAAAGAAAAATTAATTAATTACAATACTGCAAATTACAAATGCCATTAATATTTTTTAGCTACATACGTTGCCTATGTAACAAAAACAACAGGTGTGTGTGAGTTCACAAGTGGTATCTACTAAATAGTAGCAGCAACGTGCAACATGTGCCGGTGAAGCCATTAAAAACACGGCAGAGGTTTTATGAACAGCAAGTGAAGAATGTGGGAACAGGACGAAGCCGGTAGGTACATCTTGCAGTCGTCACAAACGAAAGGAGGTTGATGATGGTTGCCAGTTGCCCGTCGATGGTTATGGTTGCTAAGTATTGGTACATTGTAGGTTGAAGGAGAGGGATGGTGTATGTATGCGGCTGCATCGGACAAGTTTGTGGGGACGGACAATTTCCAAGTGCACGGAACAACCGTGTTGAATCCTACAACTTTACAATGCCTAATAAATCTGTAATTTGTAATTAATGTGATAAATTGGTGCTTTAAAAAAACGGCTGCAAGCACCAATGAAAACGTGAATGATAAATGGCACAAACATACTAAGTAAGTAGTATGTAGCGAATGGAAAAAAAAATATTGCGCAGTATTAAAAATATATGGTAATGCTACTTTTATATACACTGCCGGCACAAAGTATTCTTCTTCTTCTTATTTGGCGCTGTAACCGCCTAAGCGATTTTGGCCGAGTCCAAAACAGCACGCCAGTCATTTCTCTTCTGTGCTAACTGACGCCAATTGAAAATGCCAAGTGAAGCCAAGTCCTTCTCCACCTGGTCTTTCCAACGCAGAGGAGGCCTTCCTCTTCCTCTGTTCCCAGCATCGCGGCCCGCGTTGAATATTTTCAGAGCAGGAGCGTTTCTGTCCATCCGAACGACATGGCCAAGCCAGCGGAGCCGCTGAATTTTAATTCGCTGCACTATGTCTATATCGTTGTAAAGCTCATACAGCTCATCGTTAAATCGTCTGCGATATTCGCCATCACCAACGCGTAAAGGTCCGTAAATCTTTCGCAGAATCTTTCTCTCGAAAACTCCAAGAGCCGCCTCATCAGATGCTTTCATTGTCCATGCTTCCGCGCCATACACCAGCACAGGCATGATGAGTGACTTATAGAGTGTGATCTTTGTACGACGAGAGAGGACTTTACTTCTCAATTGCCTACTCAGCCCAAAGTAGCACTTGTTGGCAAGAGTGATTCTCCGTTGGATTTCAAGGCTGACATTATTATTGGTGTTAATGCTGGTTCCCAAATAAACGAAGTCGTCTACTTTTTTCAAACTTGTAACTGTCAACAGTGACGTGGGTGCCAAGACGCGTATGCTCTGACTGTTTGTGTGCTGACAGGAGATACTTCGTTTTGTCCTCGTTCACCACCAGACCCATTCGCTTTGCTTCTCTATCCAATCCCGAGAAGGCAGAACAGACGTAGCCCTTGTTTTTACCGATAATATCGATGTCGTCGGCATACGCCAGCAATTGTACGCTCTTATAAAGTATTGTGCCTGAGCGGTTCAGTTCTGCGGCTCTTATTATCTTCTCCAACATAAGATTAAAGAAATCACACGAAAGGGGGTCCCCTTGTCTGAAACCTCGTTTGGTATCAAACGGCTCGGAGAGGTCCTTCCCTATTCTGACGGAGCTGGTGGTATTGCTCAACGTCATTTTACACAGCCGTATTAGTTTCGCGGGGATACCAAATTCAGACATCGCGGCATAAAGGCTGTCGAAAGCGGCTTTGAAATCGACAAATAGATGGTGTGTGTCGATCCTATTCTCGCGGGTCTTTTCCAAGATTTGGCGTATTGTGAATACCTGATCTATGGTGGATTTTCCAGGCCTAAAGCCACACTGATAAGGTCCAATCAGCTCGTTGACGGTGGGCTTCAGTCTTTCGCACAATACGCTCGATAAGACCTTGTAACCTATGCTTAGAAGGCTAATTCCGCGGTAGTTGGCGCGTATGGCGGGGTCGCCTTTCTTGTGGATTGGGCAGAGCACACTTAAATTCCAGTCGTCGGGCATGCGTTCATCTGACCATATTCTGCATACGAGCTGATGCATGCACCTCATCAGCTCCTCGCCGCCGTACTTGAATAGCTCGGCTGGCAGGCCGTCAGCTCCAGCAGCTTTGTTGTTTTTCAAAGTATTGGCACAGCAAATTTTTCACAAAATATGCAATAATTTTTTTTCAAATATTTTTCCGCCAATTTTGTACAAAAATATGTTTCATTCTACAACAAAAAACATAAAAATATAATTCATAAACTTTGTGCAAAACTCGCAAAAAATTAGCAAATTTTCATTCAAATTTTCAACTTTTTTTAGATTTTTTAGATTCAGATTTTTTTGAATTTTTTTGAGTATGCAGATTTGTAGCCCAATAGCTAGGAATTACCGTTGATGTTTGTAAATTTTTTGTACGCAGTCTCTTCCATACCAAAATTTTTTTCCAAAATAATTTATATCGAAAAAATGCAAAACACCTTAAACAAAAAAAAATCTCAAAAATCAATGCGATTTTTTACTAACTCCGTACATGCATTTTTTTACTATAATTTATTTTCTGTGACAATACTTTGTTTCGGCAGTGTATATGTATATCCCTGTTGTATAAAAGTAAATTCTTGCAATAAAATTACTATAGAGCGACGTACCTTCATCAAAATGGCGAGCTGATATTTTTTTGATTTTCTTGCTGTATTGTTTTAAAACAGCGCAAAATATTTTCTCGTTTTTTGATTGTGCTTTCAACTAATCTCGCTAATTGCTTTTGCCATACACGTGAGAGTATTTTCGTGCCATTTTTTGCAAGAAATTTTTTTTGGAAAAATTCTTTATACATTTCCAAATCTAGTTTTTAAGGATAGGAAGTACATTGTTAAGAAAAATAAGAAGTACACATGTTTAGGTTGTAGTGGCTATCCTCATTTTGTTTTGGATGGCAATTGATGCCGACGGTAGGCTCAGCGAATAAAGGCCTAACGAACTAACGCCTAATTTTTCGAAATGAAAGAATGCCTAAAATAGAACGCCTAACAAGAAAGTTGTTTAGGCCAGCGTCTTAAATACGCCATTTAAGAGCCACCCTAATATTTAACATTTGAACATAAGACAACAGTTAACTGCTTTCTATTGTCGAACGCTAGTTATGTTAAAATTTCCCTCGCTTAAAAAGCCGTTCGAAAGGCTAACGTGATTAAAAAGAAAAAGAACGGATTTTACTTGCTTACCGAATATCCATTTGAGTAGACGTCTTGCAGCCACCAATTTTCATCGCCTCATCCAGCTACATATATATATATAAGGTAACCTGAAATACAATTGTACATATTAATATATTAAGCAATAAAACCATTTAAATTCTATTTGAAAGAACGTCTAACTTTAAAAATGAAGGAAAGCCTAATTTTAAAAATGAAAGAAAGTCTTAATTGTTAGGGTTTCTTTCATTATGAAATAACGCCCAATGAAAGAAGGCCTAACAATCCGAATTAAAATTCTTAGAACTTTAAGAAAATATATTTTGGAAGGAAAAAAAACGTATTTTTAAATTATATTGAACTATAAGTTATGTAAATACAGTTAAATTTTCAACACCTATAGCTCTACATAGAGGGCATTTCAGAAAGTTTTCAGCTGCGCTAACTTTTAGCTCATTATGACAGTTCGAGCAAATTTTTAAATGCCGACATGGCAAAAATAATATATTTGGCTTTGAAACCAAACACAACACACATCGCACTATTACGTTCGCCAAAATAATTATTTGCTATGTTTGCATCAACAGTCTCGTCGCCATCATTATTTTCATCCTCGCTATCATCATCATCCTCGTTATCACTGTCATAAGGAAGTCCATTGGTTTCAAATATGTCTTCATCTGGTTCTAGGTCAACACAAATTTTATTTTTTCCGAAAACCATTGATGAATACAAATATGCAAGAATTATTTACACCATTCATGATTTATTATGAAAAGCAATGGTTGCGAAAGGTAAATTCCCTTTTACAAAATGTTAAAATGAAGGTATTAGTTTTGCCTTTTACAAAATGCAAACACCACCTTGTAAACATTCCGTAAAAGGCAACCAATCAAAAATGAATAAATACCTAATTAGGCGTTTCTTCATTTTTGATTGTTAGGCTTTCTTTCATTATGACGAAGCACCTAACAATTTTAATGAAGAAATGCCTAAAATGTTAGATATTCTTTCATTATGAACAACCGCCTAATTCCTATATGAAATATTTAGGCAATATTTCATTTTTTTTTTAGGCGTTAGTTCGTTAGGCCTTTATTCGCTGAGCCCCGACCGTACACGTACACAGCAAAAAATTCGTCAATAGGAAAGGTTTTTAAAGAATTTATAAATCGCAGACTTATCGTCAAACCTATGACTGATAGAAGTTGGAAGTGTAGGAAAGGCTCGCCTTTATTCGATTCCTCGTTATACCTACAACACCAGAAATTCTATTTTTCTAGCATGCATTCCCATTAAGTAGTGACCAGTAGGACTGCGAGATCTATTCGATTTTTTTCAAGAACCGGTTAATCCGAATATTCGAATACCTGATTAAAAAATTCGAATATCTAAATTACAAAATTAACGGATATTAAACAGAAATCCGTATAAGAAAATGAACCGATATTAACCTGATATCGCGATTTTTTAATACAAAAATAATAATTTTTCGAACACTTATACAAATCCGTTCAAACGCTGTTTAGTATATTCGGAAACGAACAGATATTACCCAGATATTCGATATCCAGATTTTAGCCGTACAAAATAAAATCCGAACAGATATCCGAATATTCGGATAGTCCCAACCCTAGTAGGCAGACTTTCACAGCCAGCCTTAGTCGAGGGCATTCCAAGAGAGGACGAACCGTGGTCCGCTCATTATCAAAACGGGACCAAATGTGTTAAGCTAGTCTAAAAGTTGGTCGTTCCGCAAGCTGTAAGCCATAATTTACAGATGGCGGTATTATTCGCGTATCTTAGGAGAATTTATGACAGAAAGAGATTTCTTTTGCTTCGCAATTGCCACAATATGCCTCTTTGGCCTGGTGCCCTTATCACACCAGTACTATACTTGTTGCGGGATTTTTAAGGCTAAATCTTCATTCGATTATGGTTTAAGATGAGGTTCTGCAATACTGCAAGGTTTTCATATTGGCCTGGTTATCAGAGAAAACAGCTGGCTGTTAACTCTCCTGAAAAACGCGAAGAGTAGAGTCCTTACGGGATGTATCGAAAATTGTCCAAGTACATCCACCAAACGTTAACTGCGTAGAACATAATTGGACGATTCACTCAGTTAACACCCAAATCACTATCCTTAATTTAAGTGCACATTTTTGTACCAGTGAGAGACTTACAAGCGAGTAGGTCAGTTAGGCCTTCCGCACCATTTGTTTGTCTGGCGAACTTCCTGTCCAAAATAAGACCTTGATATTTGACTTCATCCACAGGGCCACTGTAACATCATTTATTCGTAACGATAGCTATAATGGTCTATGATGAATTGGTGTTGAGTCCGATCTCCATTGATGAGGATCCCATAAAAGCCAAAGCTAAATAGAACTAAAAAGTTAGATGCTTCTTGAAGCTCGTCGAGAAATGTACCACCTAAACCCAATGGCTTTTATGTATTGTTTCAGGGTCCTGATAACCTATTCTACTTTGGCTTGGTCTATGATTTTATCCGAGATTATGGAGATACCAAATACGATGCAACTTTACTTCTTGTCCTAGTACACCCTGAGAAGCGTGCGGACAGATCTGCATGTTGCAAACGATTTTCCTCAGATTTTTCCTCTATCTCAACCCAAAAAATCTTCTATAAGCTATTCTGCATATTTTAAGTAGATCTTTGAAGGTTCTCAAGGCTTCAATGTAGACTTGCTTGGTGTGGTTCAAAGTGCGCCACTGATTCCAATTAAGGCGGCTCTTTGCACTTCTCCAGCTGCTTTACGATGTAGGCCTTGTCAAGTGCGTTCGGCGAGAGGGCCCAGCTCTTGCCAAGGGCCCCTCTACAACAATACAATGCTACTGTAGCCTTCTTGACTCTTACCTCCACGTTAGGCTTACTGTCAAGGATCAATCCCAAGTACTTCACCCTGTCAGAGAGCCTTAGAGGAAGACCACTCATTGGCTTTTCATAAAATGTGTTCGCTGAAACAATGGGGACAGAAATGTCATTGCGAATGCTTTATTGCTTTGCCAAATTGAATACCAAGGTGAATGCAAAATTCTAACTCATTCATGGATTTGTAACGGACCTACATAACACGAAATGGAATTCCATTAGATGGATTTTTTGGAATCTTTCTTCATTAATAGTCGATTTTAATATGCTTTGTAGGCATTTATGTAAAAGCTTTCTAACAATCTAACAAAAATTGCTTCTAAATTGTTGCTGACAACTGGTGAAATGTGAAATTGCGCAAAATAAAAACAAAAACAACAACAAATGCGATAGAATAACATACCAACTCCATGCCATGAGCAACAGAATTTAATTGCTATGCGAAAATCGAACATACAATGCCGGGTCAAATGACCCAAGCGCTGGCCATTCGACATTTATTGACGCATAAACACGCATACAAGCGCACATAGCACATACCCTGCAGTGAAAAGCCAAACCAGTTAGGAAAAAATACTAGTTCATTAACTAGTATGTGCCTTCCAGTTCGACATTTTCGAAGAACTTAAGCGTTCAGCGACATCTGCCTTTTCTTACAAATATCGGCTGTGGCGTCACGTGAAGACTATTGGTTTTGGTTCTCAGATCGCAGGTTCGAGGCCGCTCGGAGGTAGTTAAGATTTTTAAAGTTAAATCAAAGCAAGTCAAAATAATTATTTCATTTTAAATGTAAATAACAAATTTGAAAATCTACTTGCATTGCAGAAAAAAATACATATCGCAAGAAATGCTTGTGCCATAAAAAAAATAAATCATAAAAAAATATTTTTTTTTAATAAATTAAAAAATTACAATCAAAGCTCTAAATAAAAAAAAAAATTAATAAGTTAAAAAAATAAATTAATAAAAAAAAAATAAAATTTAAAAAATTTCCCTGCACCAGGACTTGAACCTAGGACCTCAGGCATACCACGCGAGTGCTTTGCTCCGTGGCCCTGACATGTTGGAGCGAAGCGAGCTAAAAGGCATACTTATGCTTTTCATGTATGAATTGGCAGACTATCTCATCAACTGGTATGATGCTACTAGTATTTCTACTAGTAGATGCTGGTGCATGGCCTGACAATTGACATCTCGTAGGACGTTGCAATGCTAAAAATACCAGTCGCCAGCATTGAAAAAGGATAGAACGTGAAATAATAGTTGGACTGAAACGCAAACTGGTAGAATTCTAGTTCACAACTAGTAGCTTTCCCTGCAGGGTATCTACGCACCGATGTTACACAAATGTCAGCATGTGACCGCCACCAGCAGAAAAAGCCATATGGGAATTGTTTGCATGCAATGCGTCACTAAGAGAAGAAGAAGAGTAGCAGCAGCAGCAAGAACCACGCTACTGGCGATGGCGGCGGCGCCAATTGATCTAAGCGCCTCACAGCAACAATGGGCGGGAGACAACCACAGGCTAACACAAATAACAAAAACAAAATAAAAAAACAAACAAAATTGGACAGCACTAAAATCCGTCAGCAACACTGTACACCGTCCTACACACACACACACATCTACATATGTACATACATTCATTGGCAACAACGCATCAATGACACAATAGCGCATCAATGGTGTGGCAAGTTACTGTTGCTTAGTAGTGAACAATCACAAAAGCTGGCGAACTGGCAGGCGGCGCTCCCGAGCACCGGTGGAGGCCGTTGTCGTCGGCCGCACAATTCATGGCACCCATTATCCGGCTGCTGAATAATGCAAAATGTTCACTTTGTGACAAACGCAATTGCAACTTGCATTGCTCGATAGTGCAGCAACACAACAACTTTCTATGCTGTTGTTCTTCATGCTGATGCTGATGCTGATGTTGATGTTGATGATGATGACGACGCCGATGACGATGCCGATGACGATGACGACGACAACAACGCACTTGACATCAACATTGAAACAATTGCGTGTAATGTTGTCGTTGCGGCATTGACAGGCGCGCAAATTGTTATGTTCCTAATGTTGCAAATGCCACAAATGCGATAGACAGACGCACACAGTGTAGCTCGAGTGTTAGAATGCAAGAATTTGAAATTGGTTTTAAATGGACTTTTAAGCTCGGTAGTAAAACTGACTTACCGTTCGAATCCCTGGAATTTATATAACGCACCGTTACCATCTTGAATGCGCTTAAATCATCTCGTGCTATTTTCGATTCTGGTCAGTAGTTTCAAAGAGACATTGCGTTTCCTGAAAAACATAAAAATTGCTCAAAATGTTTTGTTCTTTTTCTTAAATGGCAACACATCTCGGTTTTAACGGACACCAAAAACCTGCTCCAATTGCATAACTTCTTCGCTAAGTTACGACCGTTCCAATTTACTGGTTAATGGTGGATTTTCCAGATCTGAAGCCACACTGAATAACAAAGCCTCAGATCGGACCCCAATTTTGATCATGGAAATCCGAGAAATGCAATGTAAAGGGCAAGGCAATCAACCTTGTGACTTCTACTACAATTGCCTCGTAAAGGAGCGCAAATTCGGTGTTAGATTCGTGGTGGGAGAGAGACTCCGTCATCGAGTACTGCTGTTCACCCCGATCGCCGGAAACCACAATTCGCAACAAAGCAAGATTTTTCAACATCTCGCTCATTCGCGCCCACGTCCCGACGAAAGAGTTTCTATGAACGCTTGGAACGAATATACGAGCGCTGCCCTCGCCATGATATCAAACTCGTGCTTGGCGACGTCAATGCCAGGGTGGACAAGGAAGGGGTCTTTGAAACCACCGTCGAAAAATTCAGCCACCACGACGAAACGTCCGCTAACGGACTGAGACTGGTTGACTTCACCGGGGTCCGTAACATGGTAACATGTAGTACTAGGTTCAAGGATAAAAAGATCAATCAAGTTACTTGGCTGCCTCCAGATCGAAAAACGAGAAACCAAACGAGAAATGGACGTTCGTACACTCCGAAGTCTAAGGGCTGGTTTCTCCAACTCAACTTAACTTAGTTTAGCCATTTTTTGCACTTAAGTCAAAAGTTTGCCTACTTTTTACACAGCTTATTCTTGACTAAGACTAAAAACTTGGCTAAACTAAGTGAAGTTGAGTTGGAGAAACCAGCCCTAAGCATCGACTCGGACCACTATCTTCTTGCAGCCAAGATACGCACCCGCCTCTGGGCAGCAAAAAACATGCATCCAACAATGCAGGTAAAGCTGAACGTCGAAAAGCTGCAGTCACAGCAGAGAGCCAATCTATTCGCCACTCGACTCCCACACTTGCTCGCAGAGAGCACACTTCGGCAAACGGACATATAAGAGCAGTGGAACCACATTACCCAATCATTATATACCGCCGCCAAAAAAGTATTCGGATTTCAGTGAGCCCCAAATAACAACTGGTACGATGCAAAGAAAAAAATATCGTTTACAGGGCCACGCTGCGATCGGATGCAACGCGAGCTATGTGGGACAGTTATATAAAGCTGTAGAGGGAAGCAAGGCATATTTGTCTAAACGAGAAAAGAGAGGCCGAAATACGTGATTGCAAGGAGCTTGGAATGCTGGGCGCCGGGAAAAACATCCGAAAATTTTACCAGAGAATTAGGCGACTTACGGAATGTTCCATACCGGGGTGAACTCCTGTATGAACAACCATGGCGACCTAGTGACCGATGCTTGGAACCTACTTAGATTATGGAGGGAACTTTTTTCCACCCTACTGGATGGCAGCACCAGTCGATGACGATGTCGCACCGCCTGAATACGATGAAGTATGAATAGTAATTATGTTGCTGACAAACCACAAGGCTGCTAGAGCTAACGGGCTACCGGACGAGCTATTCAAATACGCCGGCGACTAGTTGATAAGGTGCATACATTAAATATTATGTAGAATATGTTCAGATGAACGTAAAGCCGACGACGGGAACTACATACTACACTACAACTGTCGAGGGATCAGCCTTCTAAGCATCGGTTGCAAAATCAACCTCAGCGAACCTGGTATATCCACCAAAGGAAAGACGTCTGCGAGCCATTTGCTACCAAACGGTTCTTTAATCTGATGTTGGAGAAGATAATAAGAGCCGCAGAACTGAACTACAAGGGCGTGGACGCAATTGCTGGCCTATGGCGATGACATCGACATCATCGATAACAAAAATCGTGAAGTCTGTTCTGCCTTTTCTAGGTTGGATAAGGGAGCAAAGCGATGGGCCTAGTGGTGAACGAGGACAAGACGAGGTATCTCCTGTCATAATACAAACAGTCAGCGCATTTTCGCCTAGGCACACACGTCACTGCTGATCATTTTGATAAAGAAGAGAAATTCGTTTACTTCGGCACCAGCATTAACAACGACATGGACATAGTGCAGCGATGTAAAATACAGCGGCTCCGCTAGTTTGGCCATGTCGTTCGAATGGACACCGACTCGGCAGCTCTAAAAATAATCAACTCGGAACCCGCTGGTGGTAGCAAAGGAAGAGGGAGACCTCCACTGCAGTGGAAAGACCAGGTGGAGAAGGACTTGGCATTTCCAGTTCGAGTCAGTTGGCACAGAAAAGAAATGAATGCGTTTATGTACTACACTATTCGTCTTTATTGATTTATTTTATGAGTCCAAGATCACTGCTTTGAAGAATCCTTTTGCTATGCTTAAGATGTCTGCTCGGTACACCGGAAAGTGTACTACGAGTCTATGACGGGCGGTCGAGTTAGCCCCCTGAGCAGGCGGTCAGATCCATTTAAGAGCAGTGCACTTCTTTTCCTGTTTACAAAGTGAGGATCTAAATAGTCAAATTATAAAGCTTTTGCAGCCAAGATTGCATTGAGGAGATCAGTGCAACTCTAGTCGCTGGTGGGATCTTATGCTGGTAGAAGTTCATGTCAAGAAATTTAATATAACCTAATACTGGGATGGATGACAAAACGAAGGCACCTCAGCAGCTACGCCTGAGCTGCAATACTTTCGCAATTCTGCTATTAAATTTCTTCTAATTTACATCCAATAAGCTCTCAGGTCTGGGTAACAGTCACTCATGGAACTTTCTTGTACGAAAGCAGTTTATCTCAACTTCTAATCCGCAATCGCCAACATTCAATTTGTTTATTCTTTTTCACAGCTCTCAGTTCCTTAAATCTTAGAACATTTCGTTATTCTCTGAACACTGTGCCTATAACGTTACTGTTACACTTTAATCGCGACCGCGCGACAGCTGACGGCTTTCGATCGATTACTTTATGTAGGTACCATGCGCGCGTATCCAGTGAAATCTATGCGAGACTTTCTGATTTGCCGAATAGCAGAGGTTGCCGCATAGCGACATAAACATCTGAAGCAACAACAATATTCTAGTAACAATGTGACAAGTATGTTTCTTTAAGCTGAACTGAATTGAAGTGAATTGAATAGAAAGGAGTGTATGTATGTATGTACATAGAGTCGCATTAAGTGATGGGGAGTTAAGTGGGCAACAAGAGTGCGTCAGTTGTTTGATAAAATTGGCAATATTGTCGCTTTTCGTTGTGCATCAAATGTGCAATTAAACGACATGTATCAACCTTTTTAACTGCTTCATCGCCGCATTCTACTGCTGGATTTTAACTCAGCGAAACAAGACTCTCGTCCGCCCGCCGCAGCAACATACCAACTGCAATGCAACACTTGTTTGCTTTCGACTTTTGCTCAATATCAACGGGCAAAGGATTAACGCACATGCATTTCTATGCACATAGGTATGTATGTGTATGTCTTGCACGGCTTGTGTGTATGTATGTGTATGTTTGATGAATCGTTGTACATTTCTATATGTTTGTAAGTGGCTATTGTCTGCTTGGTAAAGTCAATTTTGATATTCGCAGTTAATTGCGAATAGCTTTGAACGCACAAACATTGCCGGCGCTTCACAAAATTGAACGACAATGTTTAGTTTTCAAGTGGAGTAGTGGTGAGAGAGAGAGAGAGAGAAAGCTTGAAAGGCGACTACTGTCTGGACAGCACTAAAATGCAATTAAGGTTTCAAAGCCGTGTACTCCCTCACGGTTTGCTTGCTGACATGGTTGACATAGTATGTACCCGTATGTATGTGCATAGAAGTGCAAACAAATCTACAAACATACATACTACATACATACATGCATTACGGATGAAAGTTCTTACAACAGTTGACAGTTTATAGAATTTACATACATTAAGATATCAACAATTGTAGGCAGTCTTAAAGTCTGATTATTGCAACTTAACTTTACGTAACTTAGAATTTAAAAAATCGGAATTAAACAGACTTCGACGTGGTATTAGGTAACGTTCAGTTTCGCCTGTCCAAATATAAGCAATATCCATTTAAGAGAATTTTTATGTGATAGCTTCAAAGTTATGTTAAGTTGCCATAATCAGGGCTTTAGGCCGAGGCTACGCAATAAGCGGCGAGGCGGCGAGCGGCTGAGCGGTGAGCGGCTTAAAATTAAAACATATTAAATACTATTGAAGTGGCCACGCAATTGGCATTTCTGAGCGGCTCAATGCGTGGCTTCGACCTTATGCACAATACAGACGCAAGTAACGGACCAGCGAATTCGTTATGTAAATTTATTGGATAATCGAAGTTCTTTAAGTTTCATGCAAATGTACTTTGATACAATAGTTTCTTAAACTCTGACAATAATATGTTTATAAATGATACTATAAACATACCTAGTCGGCAATATTATAATACTGAGGCCTACAAGTAGCCCGCGCCTTTTTCATCTGAAGCTATTTGCCTTTTGTACTCAACCCCTAACTTTAGTTTCTTTGCATGAAATGGTCAGAGTTTTGCAAACTTGTGATTCAACTTCCTTTAAAAGCGGAAAATTTACACATAGGAAAAACCTTAAACTCGCAAAACTGCGTGGGAAATATGGCCCCAACATCGCAGACAGCGGAACTTCTGAAGAGGTCGAGAAAATATATACCCAATATGCGCAAAGCAAACATTCTCCCAACTTTTTTCCAATCTTTGAAATTTTTTGCATTCTCAAGTGGATAAACAGCATTTATCTCCAAATTGATATCCAAGCTTTTCGCAAGTGAAGAACTTTGATTATTTTGCATATAAAAAATGTGTCTTTTTGTTGGAGAATGTGTTAGTTCTCCAAATTGAGGTTCACTTGGAAATCAACATTCTACCTTGGAATTTATATTGGATCTCCACTTCATCTCCAATCCAAATATTCATTGGGTAGTCATGCTAACTTCCACGATGAGGAGACATTGGCTAAATGGCCTACGGTGGCGCAGCTGCAGTCTAGAGGGCAGTAAAGAAACGTGGAACCTATCTTTTCGCAAAAGGCATGGCACACTGCGAAGCTTCTTCATCTAGACAACAAAAATATAGTAATCGACAAATCCAAGTGGTTTGACGAAATTGGTGAATCATAAAATCAGCTAATATGAGAGACTCCAGAGAGAGCATAGCAATTTGGTGCCCTCAGCACTAATTGGGTCCTGAGCAAATGCTCAGGCGACGCTTCTGCCAACCAACCAACAGCGACAAGAACAATGATACCATGTAACGTCCCTAGAAGCGCCTGGGAATAGCATAAGAAGCATTGGAAACACCATAAACGTTCTTGGCTGCCAGGGTGCGTAGAGAAGACATATATGGTGTTATAAACAGTTGGAAAGCTAAGCATTCATGCCAATATCTCCTATAACGGAAAGTTGTTGGCCGACTTCGCCGCGGCACTGCACATGGTATTTAGCCAAAAAAGCTAACATCGACTCATATTCGTACGTTGTGGCAACGCGACAAAAGCTCAGCTACGAAAAGCTACAGTTCGGATGGATAGCCGATCGATTCTCAATTCCGCATTATGAAGAGTTTCTTCTTCGCTTGGACATACTATATATGTAAATGAAACGTGGGGTTCCATCTCCCAAAAACTTCGTACCGCTGCAGAAGAGATGGTTAGTCAATACCACCCACGCCGAGCAGCTGACATGACGAGAGTTTCGAACGAACGTACAACCAGAAGGGAGGAAAGAAAGAAGTCCTTTTACGAAGTAAAATGGAAAGTCAGAAAGTCGTTCGTGAGAGGAGCTTGAGATCTTGGCAGGCAGTACGGCAGTTTCTGTAGGGACGCAGACGGAGATCGTGTAACAGACGTTCAGAGTACACTAAAGATATAGAGGAGAAATTTCTCAAACCTGTCGAGCTGTGACGCAGGTGTCGCTTTTGATGACGAAGTACCTATGGATAGGTTCGCCTCTCAGTCGACCAAAAATAGGTGAAAACTGCACTAGCAGGTTAAATTTGGTGACGAATATAATAAAAACGTTCTCAAAAATTGGCGCCGCGAGCGGAACTCTTTAAAGCTTTCTCTGGATTTTATATCGGCGCGTATAGAGTTACAGCTGCCTTTGAGCATCACTGATCTACTAGGAGAGCGATCCGACTGCGTAAAACTCTAAAACTTTTCATCAACCAACTGATTGAAAACTATCAGCGTGCTTTTCGATCAGGAAAATCCTGCATTGACAAATTCTTCACGGTATGAATAGATATTTTTTTTTCGATTGTAGAGCCAGTTTTAACAGCATATGACGAAGCCACCGCCGCTACGTCCTCTCTTAACTTGGTATCATCGCATAACTAAAACGGATAGGTTGATTATTGTTTACCTTCAGCCAAATTGGGAAGAATCTCGCCGGTTGGTTGGTAAATGTAATAAAATCATCCAACTGTATTCTGGTTTACGTGTATGTGCAAAGCTATTGCGTGCATTTCCTTAATTGAGCTTTCTCTATATGATAATCGAAGCTCGCTTCTTATATGCTTCGCATAATTAAACTTGGAGTTCTATGAAATATTATTAACTACTACATCCACGCAGTTGGCTGCCATAATATATGTACATATCGTCACTTTAAAAAGAAAGGCCCTATATCACATCGTTGTGGAAATACAAAAAGCAGTAACTAACGTCCAAATTGGTAGTACATAATACCCTTTCCAAAGTTTGAATGGAGCAGTCTCACGAATCTTTTCCAAAACTCCGTTCAGTTTGGAACAGCTGTAAGAGGTAGGATTCGAGCAGAGCTAAGGGCAGAGGGCAGAGGCTACATAAACATGGAGGGTGCAATAGATGATGGCGCCCTCCGAGGTTATTTTCCAATTATGTATACATAGCTGCTCAACAATACTTAATTTCGACCCTTACATCCTCTTAAGTTCGATGCGGAAATAAACACGTTAAAAGCATTATAGGACCAGAAAGGTAGAAGCAGCTTTGGTTGAAGCTTTTACTTAGACTCTTTCGACTCGTTCTGATCCACGATTACTTTTTGATATTTCGAAAAACTTTTGCAATGGAAAGAACAAGTTGGGATATTGATTTGTAAGTATCTACATACTTTTGAACGTTGCAAAAAACTCCTGTCATGTAAGAGTTCACTTAGAAGACAAATAAAAACTAATCAACAAAATTAAAACACATTTTGCATAAAAAAAAATGTTATCGTAAAATCACGATCTGTAAACAGCGGTGATCGACAATCCGCGATCTACAAGTGCAACCTGCTGCATGCAACATGATTTCGAGATTCGCAACCACAGCAATTTTGTTTGCGTGTGACTGCATGCACACAATTTGTTGTTGTTGCTATTGCGGTTGTTGCAGCAACTGTTTATATTGCTGTGAACAATTTAAAACAAATTTGACTAAACTACATGCCCACGATAGCAAACAAAAAGAAACAATTACAGCAATAAAAATAAATAAAAATTAAGTACAAGAACAAATAAATAAATGTTATACAAAATAATGCATTCAAATCGAAAATAAATAACAAAACGAAAAATGTCATCGGCGGCGGTTGGCTGTGGCAGCAGCAGGTCTTTCGCAGCGGCGCTGTCGGCGCCAACAGGCACAGCGCTATTTTCTTATCAATTGTGGTCGCGCAACCACACATATACTAGTGCAAATATATTTACACAATCAATATGCTTACCCCCATTTACGAGTCTTGACGTCTCGGAAATAATCGTTCGCGGCAGGCAAATCGCTCGAAAAGTAGGTACATGAAAATCGTGCAATTGGCTTGTGAAAATAACAATAGTAACAACAACAGTAGATAAGGTCACAAAATAACAGCAACACGCAGAGAGCAAGCGCCTACGAAAGCGTAAAAATACAGTCGTCGACCGATAGTTGGTACTTCTTTGTGCCCGTTTGAATATTGTCGTCTGGATTTGGAACTATAAGGGGAGTTTTTGAAGAAAGACTAACGTCTATGCTTTCTGCAACACGAAGGTGATCAAAGCAACTTTATCTTATTAGAATTTATTCCTCACTGTAATTCTTAATAGAGATCTCTAACATAGAGTATTCTTCACGCGGAAGCCACCACAGCATTCTCAACTTTGTTCGACAACGTCCTTTTCGAAAATTGTCTGCGCCTTATAAAATAACGTCAAGAGAGCTCTGATTTTAGGTTGGCTGCGTTGCTTGATCTGTAGACTGAGATTATTGGATGTGTTTATGCTGGACCCAAGGTACGCCAAAGTCTTCACTACTTTAAATTTATAAATGTTAACAGCGAATTGTGTCCCAATATATGAAGACTAAGCTGTAGAAAGCTGGCACTGACACTCCGCCGCGGCTAGTGTTCAGATGTGCAGCCCTTAATATTGAAGAAGTCGAGAGTGAGTCGCCTCATCTCAAACATCGTTTGGTCTAAATCGGCTCGGAGAGGTCCGAAATAAAATCTTAGGGGTCTACTCTGTATTGCGATTCAAAACTCAATCCAATTCAAAATAACACACGCACTAATACAAACTTATAGGGCCAAGTATTCGAATCCGAATGATTTGCTTTTCGAATCGCAATACAGAGTAGAGCCCCTGTACACAAAATCACTATACATGCACTAGTAGTCGTATTAGGTTTGTGGGTATTTTAAGTGTAGATATGGCGACATTACCCATGCTTCGATTCGTGCTATCAAAGCAGCTCTGAAGTCGGCAAATAGGTGGTGTGTATCGATTTGTTATCTACGGTATTTTCCTATATTTAAAACATTGTGAAAATCTGGCCACTGCTGGGGTTACCAAGTCTGAAGCCACAATGAAAAGACCCAGTCAATTAGTTTATGAGCGTGTTCACATATATATCTCTCTGAACGGCTGTTACCAGATTGTAGATTTGTTAGAGGATTCGCTCTGCGACCTTAGGTATATTGTGTCCTGAGACAACACCTCATCCAAACCGAGCAGTTTCGAGGGCGATAGAAAGTGAATATGCGAAACCTCAGGCCAGAGCTTTCCCAAGCATTTTAGTTTTCTCCTCACCACCTAATCGCTAGGGTATGCATATGGGCCCGCAGCTTGCGATACGTTAGCAGTCCTGTTATCTCAAATAAGTCATGTGGAAGTTGATAAGTTCTATGGATCTTTTGGGATTTATAGCTCCCTAGAAGTTCTTTCGCCTGCCTTAGTCCAAAAATGTTATCCCAGTGTGTTATACTAAGCTGTAGTACTTCTGCTCTTAACTCTCTCCCCATTGTATGTGAGCCGTCGGCTAGGCAGGGTTCTGGTCATATAGGTCGAGTGGCTGCTGCTTTTCTAGTTAGCCTGTCAGCCTCCTCCTTGTCCTGTATGGTTTTGTGGCCTGGCACCAACTGCAGATCACTAAATTGTGTTCCTCCAGGGCGTTCAAACTCGTTACACATTCCCATACTACCCGTAATTTTATCTCACATGACGATGGAGCTTTTAGTGCAGCCTGACTGTAGTTGCCTAGTGGAAATTCGGCATTAAAATAGAAAGGACTTTTCAGGCGACCAGCGTTTTTCAGGCTCTCAGTTTTTTACAGGTAAAAGCTGAACCCCCAAGGCTTGATGTGAAGTTCTCTTAATCCGAATTGACAAGATCGTTTATGTACATGTGTATATGTACAGATATTGAATGAAAACGTTCGTAGCAACTCCGACTCAGTAAATATACTTTTCTTATATTTAACAAAAATCGAACTTACGATGGATTCAGCAAATCTGGCACATTATTCTAGGGCCCACTTTACATGTATTCCCTCTGTATGTGAACGTTTGAATGTGTATTTGTTTATACATATAACATTGATTTGATGATATTTAAAGTGATTTCAGTGGATTGCATGCTGCTAAACGCAAACAAAAGCTTGCGATTGCTTTACTGTGATTCTCTTGTGTTTTTTTTTTAGTGTTGCCTCCTCCATTTCTTCTTCTGCGTTTTCGTAAATGTGAATATGCATTTCACATGTTTCATTTTATATGCTTACACTTTTGGTTTCATATCGCCCGCGATGCGCATTGGTGTTGCAACGGTGTTGGTGGCATGCCACAGGCGACCGCACGCCACTGCACCCACCACATTGCATGCATATTTGCGGTTGGCGTTTGCTAGCAGCCAGCCGCACACAGCTGGCAGCGCCACAAGACTGAGAGAAAAAAAAAAAAACAAAAACACAAAGAATAAGCAAAAAAAATAAATAAACAAAAAGCCAAACTAAAACAAACCGCAATGCACAACAATGCAATCCAACAGCGCTGGTTACCTATGATGTGGCATGCAACATTACATTTGTACTCAATAAGCAGACATACATACATAAATATAACGTCGTATCAGGCGGCTTGCAGTACGCCCGCTCGCTCGCACACACATCTGCAACAATTTATTTTTATTGCCGCACAAAC
>NW_023459570.1:53488-53718 GCF_013731165.1 Rhagoletis pomonella | reverse complement strand
CGAAAACAAAAATTTACCTCTCCACTTTCTTATTAACAATTCACAATGGAGCAGTTTTTTCACTTAACAAGACTACTCTTCAGGTCGCGTATTTTTTAACCGACCGAGTTTGTGTTGTTGCTATGCGTGAATTTTGTCACTTAAGCGAGTGTTCTTTTGTAGCTCGGTTGCAAAAGAATGGACCTATTAGACCTGTCACTTTATCAGTCACACAGTATTATTATTCCGAC
>NW_023459570.1:52122-53478 GCF_013731165.1 Rhagoletis pomonella | reverse complement strand
TATTATGGTGAAATGAACTGAAGTTGGCGCATTCCCGATACCGCTACTTTGGTTTTGCCGACTTTAGACATTTATGGCAATACGTAAACAAACTTTTTGCTTAGAAACAAGTGCAAACGTATTGCAAACGTATTGTGTACTTTCAAGTGACAAATCGAAGTTATTCGTGCGTTCTGAAGTAAAACACGTTTTATTTGTAATAAAAACTATAAAAATGTCGTGTCGTGTGTTGAATTGCAGCAGCCGTAGGGGTAAAGCCCCCAAATGCAGTTTTTTTTTTTGCTTCCCCGCGACGACACCTTGGCGAGTTCTGCCGGCAGGAGAAGCCATACAATTTAGACACCAGCGTAATATGCATGAAGCACTTTACGGACCACTTTTAAACACGACATGTTAAGTTGAAAACGTTGAAATACCACAAATTACAAATTAAAATCGGAGGTAAGCAAGCATCGACCACTTTCTGAAGGAAAACATGCGTTGCGTAAAGATATTATCACTTTTTCGGCACCTGCAATACAAACACAAAAATTATAAATAGTTAATTAATAAGACCTATTCTTTTGAACACATTTCAAGAGTGGTTGTATATTTTTTGTTAACGTGCTGAGAAATTGGTGAATCGAGAAGAAAACACGTTTTCTCACTGCAAATTCACAACTGTCAACTCATTGTTCTTCGCCATATTCTTTGTTTACCCGTTGCCACAAATGTCATTCTGCGGGAATGCGCAATCTTGATTTCTATCGTTCTTGCATACATATGTATGTACATAAATATTCATATAGAAATGTAAATGCTAACAGCAATGTTAATTTCTCCTTATACATACATATGTAACTGCCTACATTATTTATCCATGAACTGTACATCTACATTTATCTATCTATTATACATATATAATATGCGAAGGCATTTTTTGTGCAGCCTAAAACATCTGCGCCGTTCGCTCGATTTTCAAAATTGGGGTGTCAAATTAAAGCGCTTGGCCTGTAGATGTGCAATAAGGTTTTATTTTTTCGAAAAGAGTTGCCACCTGTTAAATAATTAAAATCAAGTTATTTACTAATCAATGCCCTCAGATCCGCACCGTCCGTTTAATTTTCAAAAGTGAGGTACCAAAATAAAGGGCTTAGGGTGTGGATATTCAAAAAGGTTTTACTTTTTCGCAAAAAGTTGCCACCTGTTAAGAAATTAAGTTCAAAATAATACGCGAGGGCATTTTTTGTACAGCCTAAAACATCTTCACGGTTCGCTCGATTTTCAAAATTGGGGTGTCAAATTAAAGCGCTTGGCCTGTAGATGTGCAATAAGGTTTTATTTTTTCGAAAGGAGTTGCCACCTGATAAAAAATTG
>NW_023459570.1:50503-52022 GCF_013731165.1 Rhagoletis pomonella | reverse complement strand
ATAAGGTTTTATTTTTTCGAAAGGAGTTGCCACCTGATAAAAAATTGTATTCAAATAATTTAATAATCAATGTCATCAGATCCACACCGTTCGTTCAGTTTTCAAAAGTGAGGTGCCAAATCAAAGGGCTCTGGCTGTAGGTACGCAATAAGGTTTAACTTTTTCGAAAAGAGTTGCCACCTTTTAAAAAATTTATTTCAAATTATTTAAGAAGCTAAACCAGTTATTACAAAATGGGCATAAATGGAAATAGTTTTGAAAATCTTTGTTTCTTAAGTTAACTTTTGTGAGGGTTGCCACCTGTTAAAAAATCAAATTCAATTTGAATTAAGGGAATTAGGCAATAGAAATATGTATGGATGCCAGACGATAAAGTCTAAGTACGTAGCAGTTTGTAAACATTTTTAAGAGGGTTGTCACCTGTTTGAAAAGTCTAATTTATATGAAATATAAAAATATGGACGTCAAGCGAATGAATCTTAAGAGATCTTTGGTTTGAACGTTTAGAATATTTTTAAAGTGTTTGAAGAGGGCTGCCACCTGTTTAAAAATTAAATTCAAATTATTTAAATAGTTAAACCAATATTTACCATTTGGGTACCAATCGCAGTAGTTTTGAAAATACTTTATTTCTTAGGAGGGTTGCCACCTGTTTAAACAATCAAATTCAATTTGAATTAAGGCAATGGGGTAATTAAAATAGTCTATATATATAATACGCGAAGGCATTTTTTGTGCAGCCTAAAACATCTGCACCGTTCGCTCGATTTTCAAAATTGGTGCGTGAAATCAACGCGCTTGGCCTGTAAATGTGCAATAAGGTTTTATTTTTTCGAAAAGAGTTGCCACCTGTTAAATAATTAAACTCAAGTTATTTACTAATCAATGCCCTCAGATCCGCACCGTCCGTTCGATTTTCAAAAGTGAGGTACCAAATTAAAGGGCTTAGGGTGTGGATGTTCAGAAAGGTTTTACTTTTTCGAAAAAAGTTGCCACCTGTTAAGAAATTAAGTTCAAAATAATACGCGAAGGCATTTTTTGTTCCGCATAAAAGATCTGCACCGTTCGTTCGATTTTCAAAAATGGGGAGCAAAATGAAAGCGTTTGGCCTGTAGATGTTTAAACTGGTTTTTTTTCGAAAGGTGTTGCCACCTGATAAAAAATTGCATTCAAATAATTTATTAATCAATGCCATTAGATCCACACCGTTCGTTCGATTTTCAAAAGTGAGGTGCCAAATCAAAGGGCTCTGGCTGTAAGTGTGCAATAAGGTTTAACTTTTTCGAAAAGAGTTGCCGCCTTTTAAAAAATTAAGTTCAAGTTATTTTAAAAGCTTAACCAATTATTACAAAATGGGCATAAATGGAAATAGTTTTGAAAATGTTTGTTTCTTAACTTAACTTTATGAGGGTTGCCACCGGTTAAAAAAATCAAATTCAATTTGAATTAGGGGAATTAGGTAATAGAAATATGTATTTGTGCCAGACGGTAAAGGTTAAGTATGTAGTAGTTTGTAAAC
>NW_023459570.1:45563-50403 GCF_013731165.1 Rhagoletis pomonella | reverse complement strand
AAAAGACTATCCCACCTAAAGTAAGTAGGGATTCTTCTTAAAGAAAACTATAGAGATATCTTCTTACTTTTGTTCTATTTTATTAGGTGGTTTTCGCTCTGTGCACACAATCATGAACTTCCACCAATTGATTCTATTAAAAAAAATTTAAATTACGAATATGTGAAAACACGATGCGAAAAATTAAACGCCTGCGCACAGCTGGAATACGACAAATATTTGAAGAAAGAGTGGATAAATGATCCATAACTTGCAAACCATTTTTCGTTTCTACAAAAATAAAGCGAAAACTATTAAATTGAAGAAACAGTCCATGTCCAAAAAGACGGAGGAGCACTGAAGGAATTCTGTGTTTTAAATTAGCATATTTTGAACGAATTCGGAATGTCTAAGGTGGAAAAGAACCCAACCTTTCTATAAGAAAACAATTATAGGAAAAGAATTTTCTTACACTGTATTCATGTCTCCGCCAGCAGTCATTTAAAAGCAGCTAAGGAGAACGACGACACTATTTATTAGATAGCACATTCAACGAGCCATTGTGCCAAAATGCGGGTATAAACATTTATTGATTATTTAATATCGGAACCGAGATCATATAAGTTAATTGATTGGTTTTTACACACTTTTGAAACACAAATTATATGCTTTTTTATCAGACAAGTTGTTTCCTCAAAACACAGCAGAAATCTTCCAATGAGGGCTTCCAACTCTCCTTGGTTATGAGGTGCCATATTGAGGATAAAAAAAGTGCCAAATAGAAAAATAAAAAGGTGTAATTCCTTTTAATCATTCACATTTAGCAATAAAATAAAGCCACATTTTCAAAACAAAAGTGCAATGATAAAATAAGATAAACCAGTTGAATAACCTTTATGATTAAAAAATTTTAGTTGAGAAAAAGAAGTGCACGCAAAGGACTTCACAAAAATGTATTGAAATATTATTTTTTTTACAAAAGTGCCATTTTGGCATTTTGTGCCAAATTGAAAACTTAAGTGCCATTTGAAGTAAAATAGGCACAAATGGCACGGTTTGAGCCAAGTTGGCATCCCTGCTTCCAATAACTTACAAATATAAAAATGTGAAATATCGAGGGCTTGAATTCATTAATACCCTCTATCTGCAATTTGCACAAAAACTAATTTGTGATTTAGAAACCATCTGGGACTTATAACCTGTCGTTATATAAGGTAGCATTAATATCACTGATGACAGTTAAAGCTTAGGTGGATTTTTATATCAGAATCTCATCTTTGTGAAAAGTGTGCAGATAGGGGGTATTATTGAATATAAGCCCTCGATATTTAACATATATAAAAATTTTATTTCAACGTATACAAAAAATAAATCTACCTGCGTTACAGCACGTCGGGAGACGGGGAAGGGGAGGCCGGGGGCCGCGGCGTAGCGTGACGTGGTGTGCGCGCCGGTCGCGCGGTGACGCGGGCCACCGCGAAGCTAAGCAAATTTTATGTTTGAAAGAGAAATAATGTCAATTGATTTTATTTCGATTTTAAAATGGTAATAATGTCAATTGACTTTATTTCACACCAGGGTGGGAAATAAAGTCAATTGACCTTATTTCCGTTGATCTTATTACCTGTCACCGTTATGACGACATCGTTTTTCCAATATCGTTTGAACGACTATCATGTCCAAGTTATGTGATGCATGCCCTGCTTTTGAAAAAATGTATATATTCACAGCATACATCGATAGAGGAGTTTCATATATAAAAAATTTTATCTAAACAATCAGGGGTATGGAAGATATACTTTATATAGGACCAATCTAAGTGGTTATCACTGCTATGTGATCGGTATGTAAACCGGTAACACAATTTAATGGGTTTAGCTTCCTACATAAAGGAGATATATCGCAAAAACTGTTATCTGAACAATCAGTGGTATAGGAGCTAAAGCTTGTACAGCATAGATTTAGATGATTTGCTCAGTAGAATTTGTATTATTATTTATAAAATAGCTTAAATGGTGAAGTTATAACAAAAAATCTCATATCTGAACCATCAGTTGTATGGAGGCTATAGGTTATAGCTACCAAATCTTCACCATTTTCAGTCTAAGTATTCTTTTCATAATGGGTGCAAGTACTGCAAAATTTCATGTTCCTAGCTGCATAAATAGAGGAGCTATAACGAAAAATCTCATATCTGAACAATCAGTTGTATGGGAGCTATATGTTATAGTGGTCCGATTCTTCCGGTTTCGACAACTGATTAATACAATATAAAAATACACCCACTTACCAAATTTCATCCGGATATCTCGAAAACTGAGAGACTAGATTGCATAAAAACAGACGGACAAACAGACAGACAGACGGACAGACGGGCATGGCTAAATCGACTCAGCTCGACGTTCTGATCATATAAGTATACATTTTAATGGGTCTATCTCTTTTTATTCTGGTACTTACAAACATCGGACCAAAGTTATAATACCATTTCATGCTCATGAAAGGTATAAAAACAAATATGTACTAGTGAACCCGCATGGCGCCAAAACGCCAACATTTAATAAAATTTTTTAAACAGGTGAAACCCTATTCAAAAACCTCTAAAAATATTCCTAATGATTCATCTAAACCATTTCTCAGTGATGAGAGGTCTCGCATGGTGTCGGTTTTCATTTCATCAAATTTCAAATCTCCCTGCAACTTCAAAATATAAAACCAGTGCACATCTATGTAGAATCCCAGTTCTTTAATTTGACTTCTCATTTTGGAAATTCGAAATAACGGTGCAGATGTGATGACCTTAAAAAAAAATAGATGGAAACTCTAATTAAAAATATTATCAGCCCATAATTTTCTTAAAACTCTTTCGTTTGACACTAATATTTCGATAATTCATTTATGTATCTTTCGTATAAGTAAAACAAATTCGATTTTTCAAACAGGTGGCAACCTCTTTAAAGGTATTTTCAAACTATAATCTTTCGCCTGGCATTGTTATACATATTTCAACTAACTGATGAATTAAGTTGAATTTAATTTTTTAAGCATGGAAACTCGTAAATACAGTTTAGAAATAAACTATTTTCAAACCCATTTCTATTGAAACCCATCTTTCGACAATCCATTTAAGTTATTAAATAATTTGAGCTAAATTTTTTCAACAAAAAAAAAAACAAATTTTCAATTGAAAGATTTCTTAATATTCGTTCTTTTGATAACCATATTTTAAAATTTCTTGTAACTTATGTAAAATTAAACGAAATACCACTTTCAAAACAGGCGGCAACCCTCTTAAAAAATATTTTCGAACTAAAATTTCCTTAAATATTTTTCGTCTGACATTGTTATAAATATTTCAAGTAACTGATGAATTAAGTGGAAATTCATTTTTTAAACACGTGGCAACCCTCTTAAATATTGTTCTTAAATAAAGGATTTTAAACCCATTTCCATTGATAACCATCGGTTAGTAATTCATTTAACTTATTAAATAATTTTAGTTTAGCCCTCTAAACTGGGCAACCCGCAAACACATCAAAAATGTTCTAAATTGGCAAACTAAGTATTTCTTGAAGCTCTTTCATTTGACATCCATAGTTAATATTTCATATAACTTGGGTATAAAATAGTTCAATTAGACTTCTCAAATAGGTGGCAAACCTATTCAAAATATTTCCAAACTACTACCTTCTTAAACCTCTTCTTTGACACCCATATAGCGATACCTTATTTACTTACCAAATTCCTTTAATTAAAATTTAATTACATTTTTTTAATATGTGGCAACAATCCTATACGTAGTTAAGTTATAAAGCCTTTTCAAAACCATTTTGATTCTTAACACGTGGCAACTTTTTCGAAAAAGTAAAACTTTTTTGAACATCCACACCCTAAGCCCTTTAATTTGGTACCTCACTTTTGAAAATCAAACGGACGGTGCGGATCTGAGGGCATTGATTAGTAAATAACTTGAGTTTAATTATTTAACAGGTGGCAACTCTTTTCGAAAAAATAAAACCTTATTGCACATCTACAGGCCAAGCGCTTTAATTTCACGCCCCAATTTTGAAAATCGAGCGAACGGTGCAGATGTTTTAGGCTGCACATAAAATGCCTTCGCTTATTATATATATAGATTATAGACATAGATACCTATTTTAATTACCCCATTGCCTTAATTCAAATTGAATTTGCTTGTTTAAACAGGTGGCAACCCTCCTACACGCAGTTAAGAAATAAAGTATTTTCCAAACTACTGCGATTGGTACCCAAGTGGTAAATATTGGTTTAACTATTTAAATAATTTGAATTTAATTTTTAAACAGGTGGCAGCCCTCTCCAAAAACTTTAAAAATATTCTAAACGTTCAAGCGAAAGATCTCTTAAGATTCATTCGCTTGACGTCCATATTTATATATTTTATATAAGTTAGACTTTTCAAACAGGTGACATCTTAAAAATGTTTACAAACTGCTACGTACTTAGACTTTATCGTCTGGCATCCATACATATTTCTATTACCTAACTCCCTTAATTCAAATTGAATTTGATTTTTTAACAGGTGGCAACCCTCACAAAAGATAACTTAAGAAACAAAGATTTTCAAAACTATTTACATTTATGCCCATTTTGTAATAGCTGGTTTAGCTTTTTAAATAATTTCAACTCAATTTTTTAAAAGGTGGCAACTCTTTTCGAAAAAGTTAAACCTTATTGCGCACCTACAGCCAGAGCCCTTTGATTTGGCACCTCACTTTTGAAAATCGAACGAACGGTGTGGATCTGATGGCATTGATTATTAAATTATTTGAATGCAATTTTTTATCAGGTGGCAACTCCTTTCGAAAAAATAAAACCTTAT
>NW_023459570.1:36848-45463 GCF_013731165.1 Rhagoletis pomonella | reverse complement strand
GTATAGATTATTACTCTGCTATGCTGTTACTATTCGACGATGCTGTTAGTAATCGTACGACGCGCCGATGCGGCGATGGTCAGTGTTGCCACTATTGATCTTTTCCGACCAAATTTGGCCGCTTCTTTTTGGCCTCTGATGGAGCCAAAGTTATGGCTGAAGTCTTGGGAGGGCTGAAAACATTATTGCGTGTAGAAACCGATTTATTTTATATAACGTGCACATGCCACTTACTTCACCTTTGCTCGAGCTACGCTTGTTAAAAATTGCCCAAAAGCATTGAGACACTGTGTCGCAACATACATAGTTTCTTTTCCTACAGTCCAAAGAGGATACATGAACTGATGTAATTTCAGGACTACTGTTCGCTAAAACCCCACAAAATCTTGTGCATATCTCAAACACGATGGCTTTCACTAGAAAGCGTTGTATCAAGAATAGTTGAGCTACCCCATTGCTTGCATTGTTTGAAACTTTTTTTGATAGCTCTCGTTTGCCATATTTATGTATATGCAACTATCAAAGCACATCATCTCTTAATTTTGAGTAACTTTATTAAGAAAGAAGATGATCACTACCAATATTATTATTGATTTAAAAAATTAAAATAATCATATTAAAATATCTGACATTTTTGTTGGAACGAAAGCTGAGATGTTTATGAAAAGTAATGTCAACTGTTCTGAAATTCTTGAAGTTAAACCCTATATATTAAAGTTTAACATACAAGTTTTTGGACCAAATAAATTTAAGGTTTGATTTCAAGCGTGAAGATATTAAACTTTTACAAATAACATCAGCTAAGGTAGTTCCTAAAGAGGATTTACCAATTTTACCTCACCACCACTTGTCCAGTCGCGTAATTTGGCTTGATTCAAAGCGAACATTTGAAAGCACACTTACATGTTGTGCCTATAGCTGAGTGCGCAAAGATGCTGGCTACAATTAGTTTGCGGCCGAAGGTGTCCTAGTTCAAATCTCACTAGGCGAACTTAGCACAGTGCGTAGGCAACTGGCTGAGTCAGCTGGGGTCGTCGGTTCGAGTCCCGCTGAAGAAGTCTGATGAGCAAATGTGGTGATTTCCGAAATAGCTATCACTTCTACCACTTTTTCAAAATTTTCCACAATAGTATTTCATTAAAAACGGCCTCAAGCTCAATAAAAATTGTTGAATACTATGCAGAACATATAATTTAAAATTTTTATTTACGTTTTTTCTTAATTATGAAAAAGTATCTGTGAAGTGCACAACAAAAAAAAAACTGGTACTTTTACAGGCAACAAGTTACGCAGCGGGAGTCAATGGTCACCTCCTAGGACAACTCCATGTTAAATGGGACAGTAGAAAGCATGGGTGGTAGATTTGCGAGGTACGGTACTCGACTGCCGAAAACTGGTGAATTCACTAGTTCTGTACTAGTACTTTCCGCTGCATGGTATGTCTGAATGTATATATAAACGTGTGTACATATGTATGTATATGTATAGTGCTTATCATAACTATACGACACTCTTATATTGACAAGATTTGACTAGATACTTTATTATGTTTTGATTTTAGTTATTTCTGTTATAAAATTATAGTGTATAGTGTATAGTGTAATGTATAGTGTATTCTTTAATAGAACGTTATTTCTTTTATAAAATTATAGTGTATAGTGTAATGTATAGTGTATTCTTTAATAGAAACGTTCTAAATCCAATTCCAATGTTTTTGCAAATATTAAAGAAAATCCACAAGCTTTCGTAAAGATTTGAAGCTTTTTAATTAGATTTGTTAGAATGATTTGCAGTAAACAGTTTTGTAGCCCATTCAATTTTAATAGTGCGAGTGTCAGAATTTCTGAAACGGGCCACTTGAATTATGTGATATTTTATTTCCAATCAGTAGTGGTATTTTTTATTTATTTTTATTTATTGTTAAGGTTAATACAATTAAGCCTTAACAATATAATTTAGCTTTAGCAACTTTGGCCATCAAGCTTCATCTATTATAAAAGTACAATTGGTGAATAACATTCTATAGATTGTGTGTAGATAAATTACTAGAGGACAAATGTACGTGTACATACACATGTATGTACCTAAGAATTTATATCACATTACGAAATAAATATTTGCTTTACAAAGGAATCTTACAATATTTTTGATATTTTGGTAATTAACATTACAAAGGGCCTCCCTAAGATTCCCTTCAAATAATTCTTGGCGTGCGTCGTTGAGTCCTGGGCATGTTTCTATTAAGTGGTTTATGGTGAGAGTACAGTATACGTCGTTGCAGAATGGACAAGAAGGTGGGTTGGTGTTTTCCAGTAAATGTTTATGTGTTATTCGTGAGTGCCCAAGGCGGAGTCGTGTGTATACTATATTGTGTCTTCTAGGTAGAGTTTCTGGGAAGATAGGTGCTTGTCCTGTAGGGTTTACAGTTTTGTAATGATGCGAGTATTCAGCCCAATTTTGATTTTTTATTTTATTTTATTTATTTGTACGCGAGGCATTTTATCACACAAGTTTTATTTTTTCGGAGTTTGTAATGATTATATCTCTTATTAACCGACTTCCAAAAAGGAGGAGGTTATCAGTTCGTCGGAATATTTTTTTTTTTTTTTATGTATGTTACCGCATAACTTTGGACCACGTCAACCGTCGCTAATTCTTTTTGCATCGGAAAGGTAGTGTCTCAGAGGTGGTCCCATACTAATCTGGTTGAGATCCGATCAGTGGATCATGAGATATATATATATATTTTTTTTTTTATATGGGAGTTGAAGTCGGTTTTTTTTGCTAAAAATTACTTGTTTGGGATATAATTTTGTCGTTGCAATTGATGTTTTTAACAGCATTAAGCGTGGCTAAGGAGTCTGAGCAAATAATGTATTTTTGTCGTCTCTTTTTTGCATTCTCACAGCCGTGAAGTATTTGTTGTATTTAAAGATTAAATAAATATACTCCACATAGAGTGACGTACAAACGTATTGGTGCAGAAAATTTTCCGCATACCTTTGGACCACGTTAACTGATTTCTATAATTCTTTTTTTAAAGAAAAGGTATAACCTCCCATACTAATTTTGTTTAAATACGATCATTGATCAAGAAGATATTCACGATTATCTCAAATTTGTATTTAAGCATTAAAGTCGGTTTTATTTTTTGCTTAAAAATTACTTGTTTACTTAAATCTACCTTTGTATATTTTTAACTCTATCACATGAAAACAAATAAACCGGTGCACAGTGGCCAATTTTTCGAAAAAGCTGGCCAAAAGTCGAAGCGTGGTTCAATTGTAATCAAACCTTGTGTATTCGTCTTTATTTTGGTTGCTGGTATTAAATTTCACCACATAATTTCGAAATTCAAAATGGCGGATCGATAATGGCTGCAGTGTACGCTTAAAATAATCAGATTTTTAGAAAAACTAAGGTAGTTAAGTAAAAAAGGTCATGTTTTCGGCTTTTTTGTTATATAATGTGATGTAGCGGTTAGCAATATACGCTATCATTCTGCAGGGCCTGGGTTCAAGCCCAGTTTCCAAACAACATCAAAAAATAAGAAACAAACAAGTTTTTTGTAATAAAGTGGCCCTTTGGCAGGCAATGGCAAACCCCCGAGTGTATTCAGCCACGAAGAACAGCTTCTCATAAAAATAGAATCCTCATTCGGATTCGGCGTAAAACTGTTGGTCCCTCCCCTTTGTGAGCCCACATCAAGGCGCACGCCACAAATCGGAAGAGAAGCTCGGGCAAACACTAACGAGGTCTTCATGTTTGTTTCTAAAAATCTTGATGTTCAAATTTATACGGGAACTGCGGGATTTTGAATGAATCAATAAACAAGACATACATATTTGTTGGTACAGGAATATATTTTTAAGATAACAATTTTACACACCGTCAGACTCGCAGTCATCTAAATTATCCAAGTTCGTATCTATATTTACTGATAGCAATTCCGCATCCGCATTTACAACAGTTGATAATAATTTAATGGCATCTGACGACAGTTTATGATTTTGTTTTGGTGGGTTTAAACGTAAACTTGAAATGACAGGGGCCGGGGATACAAGCAGCCGATATTTTTTAATATCCTTATTCCTTGACTCTTGCGCTTCTTCGGAAAGTTACCCAATTGGCAGGGGTGCCCATTCAATAATGAGAGGCCCATGGATGAGCACTCTAATATAGTTGTACTTTCTGACATGATTTAAATTCTAAAAACATCCAATCTTTAAAACATCAAAATCTTGACAGAAATATTTTGTAACATAATTTAAATCTTTTAAACATAAAAAAATTAAGAATCGCGTATAAAAACTGATGTGCAAGCTACAGTAGCGGCTTGTGGCAGGTGGTTTTAACCAAGGTGGATGGGAAAAACTTCAATATATATGAAAAAGAAAATTAGACCGCCCATCTCGACCACTCTCGTAACTATTTTCCTAATCCATCATAATGAGTAAACAAAAAAAAAAGCAATCCGTGAATATCTATGTCTTACGTCAGTTTTTAGATGGAGTGACAATGAAAAAACATGTTTTACATACTCTAGATTACAATGTCCATGAGCGGATGCTTGAAAACTGTTATTTTTTTTAAGATAATACCACGATTTTAACAACGACGAAAACTCTAATTTACGTAAAGTTTAGAGCAAATTGCTAGCAACAGTCACTTCGATCTCCTGTAACACTAAATGCCTTAAGAGAATCGACTTGTTGTCTCATAACGATACGCAGTAAAGCCCTCCTAACAATATAAGATGGTTATGCATACGAATTCACCAATTTTTTTTTGGCTTTTGGCCAGGGTTTTCCAAAAATTGGCCACTGTGCGGCCAAATATAATAACGGTTTTCCACGTCGCGATCCATTTTTTGTCAACAGAATATTTTAGAGAGTAAAATTTTGCATGTATGGTTTTTTTTCTGTGTAAAAAAGTGGTGGAAAAGACTATTCGTTTTGTATTTTTACCAACAATTTTATAAAAAATTACCTTCAAAAATTATTTTTAAATAAATAAAACCAATGTTCGTGAAGAGTTTTTAATAGCAATGAAAATGACAGTCGAATTGTCAAAATCGGTCAATTAGTTCGTCTGTTATTGAATTTTCAAGTTAAAAGGACAAAAAAAAAACACTTGTCGATTTATAAGAAAATTATTTTTTTTTGTAAAAGCAAAGTTACACATTTGTTTGTATTGCCAATGGCTATCAAAAAATACCATAACTGATTGGAAATAAAATATCACATAATTCAAGTGGCCCGTTTCAGAAATTCTGACTCAAGTGCAAGTTTGACGTAGCTGGGACTTACCGTTGATTTTTTAAATTTTTTTTTGTTGAAGGTGTTGCTCATTTTCTGCATATAAAAATATCGCCGAACATACTTCGCACATTATCATTAAAATTTAAAAATAATAAAAAAATAGTAAATTCTTGTCAGTGTCGTAAAGTTATGATAAGGACTATATATACAAACAGATAAGCTTACATGTCTGATCACGTATGTAAACAAATTTGTACGGTTTTCACTAACAGGCAGGTTCTGCAATTCACTTTCGCGTGAAGTTCAACAAAACTCACCTTTAACTCATCTTAACATTCGAGGTTCTGTGTTTCACTTTGCGAGTTTCACTTAATTTTTTTCGGATTCCTGAACCTGAAAATAAAACTCGGAAAGTGAAACACAAACCCCAAATTACGGAGCTTTGTTGAAATACACTCGGAAGTGAATTGCAGAACATGCCTGCCATTTTCATGAAAAACGTGCAAATGTTTTTACATACATACATACATTTACATGCCCATACGTACACACATTGAAAGTACAACAAGCGAATGTTCAGAGGAAAATACAAGGAACTGCCTTATGTGTGAAAAGTCAGACATGAGGGTAAGAAACGTATGTTTTAAAATATTTTGCAAATAAATAAATTTTTTGCATCGAATTTCAGAATTTTTGTTATGTATTGATTCGATAGGAATTGTCAAGAAGTTTTATGAACTTCGGTTAAAAAATAGGCTACCAGAATGGTTGACAAATTTTTTTTTGTGTGCTTTTCACACAAGGAGGAGATGAAGGTTAAATGTTTCAAATGGAAACCGCTGGAAACACATCATTTACGTTATATCAATCGATTTAGTGCATATTTTTTCCCTCTCTGTCATAAATCCTCCTAAATAGATTTTGTAAATTGCACCGATTTGCAGAACATGCCTGATAATAACATCACATTCTTAAACTGACACTTAACATTTAAGTAGATCAATACTTTACCCCAGCTGTTCGTTTATTACCCGCTATTATTGCTGTGTATGCGCAATTTGTGGTGTCCACATCTTCTTTGTAATTTATTGCACAGTATATTTGTTTCTGTATCCGAAGCCCTTCTAAAGTCATCCTTTTCTTTGTTTTCCTCTCGATGTGTGTTATACTTGCATTATCAAAGTTCACTGTGTGCCCGCTTTTTCGCGTCTGTTTTGTGCTTGTTGATTCTGACTCCTAAAGCTCGGTTCGTCGTTCCTATGTATACCTTGCTGCAGCATTCGTCTGCTTTGCCATTGCATTTAATCTCATATGTATATGACGTTGTGTTGTTGTTCTTTGTTTGCAAGCTTTTATTTTGTCTTTTGTTTTGGTAAAAACTGTGTTGAGTGTGCGACGCGGTCGATGCGCAAAACTTATTGTTTGGTTGTGTTTAAATTTGCCTAGCGCTTTTTTGTCCGTTAATCCTGGTATCTATTTATGTTATGCCAGTAAATTTTCTATTATGTAAACTAAAAATGACATATTCTTGTATACACGTTTGTTAGTTATATTTTCTTGTAAAAATAAATAGACTCCCTGAAGAAGACACAATAATGTGTCGAAACGCGTAGGAGGCAGAAAAGAAAAACCAACGTTTTTGCTTTCAAATCAACAGCCAAAATGCTCCAAATATACAACTCTAACAATTTTATATACATTGGCCCTAACATCAGATACATATATAATGAGGATACCTGCTACCTCATTAAACCACACAACAAGAATACCAATGGACTTGAAAAACAACAACAAAGACTCAAATTTTTTCTAAACTGTAAAGACTATGGAATTACACTAACTCATCTAAAGGGCAAAACAGACCAGATCTTACAAATATTTAGATTAGAAAAAACAAGAAAAGAGGCACAAAAATTTAAAGGGAAATTATGATGAGAATTTTGAGCTTGGAAATTAAGGAAACGAACATACAGATAAAAATTATTCTTACAATAGTTGGGCACATTAAGGAAGATCTTCAAAAGAAACATGATGAAAAAGATTTTAACTTAATAATAGAAAATCACAAACAGTAGCTAATACCATGTCCCCACCAAAAAGTTAACCATCTCAAATCGAACTTAACCACATTACTAACTATTGCTGTCCACACTCCGGTTTGAGGTTTATAAAATAGTACAAATGTAAAGAACAGTGTTCGGACCTCCAAAATCGATTCAGGACTAAATTACTGCAAAAATCGGAGCAAAAACAAATTTTCTGTACTAGATTGAATTTTTTATTTTTGTTTCTGATATTAATTGTTTGACTAAAATATTTTCTATTCATGCAAAATAAGAACGCGGGGCAATGTAAGGATAATATGTTACATATTTAGGTAATTTTTAGCATTTTCTATATAGTAGAACGTATCTAACACTTAATTTTTTAAAAAGCAAACCTTTTCTACTTTATATAAATTTCATTCTACATATATTTTTTAACAAGTTAAGTAAAGTTCTGCATCCGCCAATTTGTACAGCCATACATAAAAAAAAACGAAGTTACTTTATTGACGCATTGCTATGAAAGAGTTACTTTTTAACAGTGAGATTAGGCTAACTTTCAATTTTTTTACTGAAACCGGTGGTGAACACTCAAAAAACGGCCCCAAGAGGGGCATAACATGCATGAAAAAAACGGCATAGATTTGAAGTCAAGCGGAGTAGAGGAGTAGATTTCAAATTTTTTCAAAAACCGGAGTAAATCTAATCTGATCTTAGTTGAGTACAAACACTAGTAGGGAACGAGTTCTTTACATTTTAACGCTAATGACCCACAGATGGCGGGAAAACACAGGGTTGTATCAGACTTTCGACGTGGTTTCGAGTTGGTTAGCTTTTAACCATCTCAGTGAAATGGTTAAGTGCTGTCATTTTTATATGGCGAAACTACGCTAAATCAAGTGGGTTATCGGGAGAACCAACTCAATAGCCATAAGTACGTGGTTAGCTCCGGTGGGGACATGATATAAGTGATACAAAAAGGCTTACAGAGAAACACTTGTACACTAAAATACAAGCGCATATTGAGAAAAGTTTTAAGAAATTTGGCTTAAGGACCAATGAAGATTGGTTAATTAATGTAACCGACGTTGATGTACCACATGAGTGCCGCTGGTTATTATGACTTGGAAGCAAGTTCGCATTACCAGTTTCAAGAAAATCAGTCTCCCCTATATACTTAATCGCCGACTTTGAACAAGGAATACAAATGATAGACGAGCACAGACAGAAAGACACGGTCAGATGCAATATTACTGGGGAAATCAATAATTACAAAAATAAATTAAGGTCTAAACCAAAAGAAAAATTT
>NW_023459570.1:30668-36748 GCF_013731165.1 Rhagoletis pomonella | reverse complement strand
ACAAGATTTCTGTGAAAAACCGAAACCGGAAAGAAACCGAAACCAAAACCGAAATAAATTTTGAAGAACGAAACCAAAACCGAAACCGAAACACTTGGCAAAACGGAAACCCAAACCGGAACGTTATTTTGAATCGGTTTCATTCCTTGATGTATACACATAAAATTAATTGGCGGTAATAAAGAGTGAAAATTAAAATGAAAGCTGGAAAAAGCTTAAAAAAGCGTATGTTACTTGCAAGTTGTAAAATAAATATAAATTTCAACAATTTCAGCAAGACACAATTTCTCTAAAACGTCGTACAGACGTTCCCCTAAATTTCACGGTCACTTGTTCCAAAAATATACCCAACTAGAATTTCGAGAGTACACATTTGCTTGGAACTGACATCACCATAATGCAAATCGTAATAAATGTTATTTGAAGAGAGAACTGCCATGGGTACCTATAACGAATTAAAAAAGTCTAATAATGTTGTCACAACAACTATTCCAAATCGTAAGACTGTTGCGATAAGTACACGAATGCGTTGTTTGTGAGAGCAATATTATCGAGATGCAGTTGCCGTACTTGTTCAGCGCATGTGTTATGCTTGCTTCACTCAAATCCACATTGCTCATATTTTGAGAAAAGCATCGTCTTATTTGTAGTTTTTGTGTCTTTTAAGCGAAATAATTTTTTTCAAAACTTTAAGTGCCGTTTTATCAAGTAGGTTTTATAATTTATCTGCGCTTCAAAGACATTTCTTCAGAACAAAATTTTTGTTTAAGGGCAGATAAATTTTAAAACCTACTTGGTAGAATGTTCGAGGAATGACGTAGACTATTCGACAGCAAGAAACGTCAAGTGGATGAATACTGTGAACAGTGAGAAAATGAGAGAATGTGCGATAGCCAACAGAACGTTTTAGAGTTGCCAGGAGTGCGAGCGCAGGTATATAAGGCCGTTGCTATTGCTAGGGGGAGTTAGTTGAAAGTCAGAAGCTGCCAGGAAAGTCAGTTGCGAGTAAGCAAGCTATAAGGGAAGTTGTAAAATAGAGATCAATTGTGTTATTAAGTTTTGTAAAGTGTTTTAATTGCCCTAACAAGTATTTTTAATTGTTTTATTGCATAAACAAGTATTGTAAAGTGTTTGTTGTATAGTAAAGTTAATCGTACTGTAATTTGGTCATCTTGTGCGTTTATTCAACAATCCAGCGATACGAACCGAAAGGATTTTAGGAGATCCGGCAAGTAGTCAAGGATAACCGTAAAAACTGGTGTCAGAAGTGGGATTGTTAAATAAATGACGAAGGATAAACATTTAAAAATTACAAAAATTCAAGAGCTGAAGAGCGAGGAGCTCATGGCTGCGAGTGGCTGTGACATTGACAAATAAGGAAGGGGCTGTTGGTTCATCGAATGATGTGGAGCAGACATTCACTATGGTTGAAGAGCTATACGGCTATAGACATGAACACGTTATTGGCTACAATATCGCAGATTTCTTCACAGATGCAAGCGCTGGAGATACGTATATCATCAGAGGTATCAGCCCAGGTGTCATTCCTGATAAAAACTCAGCTATAGGCACAATAGGCACGCATATCATCACTGCTGGAAGCACACGATGCAAAAATTAGCCAAATATAGGACAAAATCGAAGAGAGACAAGAGAAAGTCGAGGCAAAGGTAGAGGATTTGGAAGGCCGTCTCCGAGATTTGCAGATGAATCGTCCGTAGCTGGACGACGAACGCTCCTAAGGTAAAACCCCACCCTTTGACGGCACGATTCCTTCCCATGTCTTTAAGCTCCAGTTCGAGAAAACTACTACAACAAATCATTGGAGCATGGAGTATAAATCCGCAGCGCTGCTCGTTGTATTAAAAGGACCTGCATTATAAGGGCCTTGCAAACTGTTCCTGACTGTGAAAGGAACAGTTACGATGCGTTAATGGGTGCACTGGAAAGACGTTATGGTAGCGAACACAGGAGACAGGTCTACCAGATAGAGCTGGAGAATTGCTGCCAAAAATCTAACGAGACTCTACAGGAATTCGCCTCAGAGATCGAGAGGTTGGTCCACTTGGCAATTGGAAACGCATCTGGTGAATACCTTGAAAGGTTAAAAATCCAGAAATTCATCAACGGAATGAGATACATGTATACCAAGCGAAAGGCGTATGTGAGTCCAAAACCAATATTTGCTAAGACTGTCTCATATGCTCAGACACGTGAAACGGTGTCTCTCCTAAGTAGAACAGCTTAAAAAGCCCATCGAGTGGAAGTGTAGACACCGGACGAGACTAACGAAATGCTGAAGAGGATAATCAAGCTGCTGTGCGCGAAGAAAAATGGCTCAGGGAAATGCTTTAAATGTGGGAAGCCAGGACACTTCGTCCGCGATTGCAGCGCAAGTTCCATTGGGTTCAACAATTCAGCAGGACGAAAATGCAGGGATGAAGGAGACGAACCTAACTCCAATCAGTCGTTAAACTAAAACGAGCCAGCAGAAAGGGGCACGCGCTGGCTCCCGCAATTGAATACCCCATAATTTTCGTCTCGCGAATTGGCAGAAAAGCGAGCAACCTCACCGTTGGTGAATGCGTAAATGGGCAAGAGCGAGTACTGACAGTGGATACTGCAGCGTCACATTCCATTATTGGACCCGATTTAGCCACTTGGAGCAAAGCTGCAGACGGCAACTGGTGCGTGAACCCAAGTGTTAGGAGAAGTACCATGTGCGGTAATAATCGGGGGCGTGGCCTCGTACACCAAGTTTATAGTGGCAGGCAATGTGGATGAAGTCATCATCGGCGTGGATTTCTTACTTGGCCAAGGCCTGAATATTGACCTCCAGAATGATCTTGACATATCGTGACAGGAAAGTGCCACTTAGGGTTGGTTACGATAACCAGTACCACTGCAGAAGTTCCGAAGATTCCACCAGAAACGAAAGCGGTTAATTGGGCCGAGGTTGGCAGTAATGGAGATGGAGTTATTGAGACCGGAGAAAGAAGAGGTCCAGCTATAACTGAAAAGCGTGAAGGTTCAAGAAACTCAGTAAAAAAGAGGAAGTCACCACAAGAAAGTGGTCATGGCAAGCCAGGCAGTAGGCCCAAGTTGTGGTTATACATGTCCGGTTAATGAAGTTGACATCGGCGGAAGAGCGAGAAGCGGAAACACGGATTTAGCAAAATGTGCTAAATGCAGTGCAGATCGAGGATCGAAGCCTGGTAGTCATGGCAAGAGGAAGCGGCGTAAATCCGGCGAAAAGGGCGCAAATGAGAAAAGACATGGTCTGGTCACCTCCAGTGGCCGGCAGAAGCACGGCCATTTGAGATTGTGCACTCCCAGAGATAAGCCGGAAGCAGTGTCCAGTAACGCATCGGGACGATCAGACTTAGGTGGAGGGCAGTGTGGCGAATACTGCGGCAACTCGAAGCGAACAACAAGAAAATGTCATAACAGCGAAAAACGTCAAGTGGATAAATACCGTGAACAGCGAAAGAATGAGATAATGTGCGATAGACAGCAGAATGTTCAAGAGTTGCCATGAGTGCGAGCGCAGGCATAAAAGGCCGCTGCTATAGCGAGGAGGAGCTAATTGAAAGTCAGCAAGCTACCATTCAAGTCAGTTGCGAGTCTGCAAGTTGTAATACAGAGATCAATTGTGTTATCCAGTTTTCCAAAGTGTTTTTATTGCCTTAAAAAGTATTGCTAATTGTTCTCCTTCCATAAACAAGTATTTTAAAGTGTTTGTTGTACAATAAAGTTAATTGTACTGTAATATTGTCACCTTGAGTGTTTATTTAACAATCCAGCGATACGAACCGAGTGGATTTTGGAAAATTGGCCCGACATGGACTAAAAATACAAGATCACGTAATACCAAGTCCCCACCAAAAAGTTAACCATCTCAAATCGAACTTAACCACATCGCTAACTACTGCTGTCCACACTGCGGTTTGAGGTTTATAAAACAATACAAATGTAGACAACAGTGTTCGGAGCTCCAAAACTCGATTCAGGACTAAATCGCTGCAAAAGTCGGCGCAAAACAAATTTTCCTTATTCGATTGAATTTTTTATTTTCGTTTCTGACATTAATTGTGTGACTTAAATATTTTATATTCATGCAAAAATTAGAACGCGAGGCAATGTAAGGATAATATGTTACATAATTAGGTAATTTTTAGTATTTTCTATAAAGTAGAACATTTCTAACACTTTATTTTTTAAAGAGCAGTATGATCTAAACCTTTTCTACTTTATATAAATTTCATTCTACATATCGTCGATGTTTTTACAAAACTCTCCATCGCCCAATTGCAAAACCGCCTATCTTACGGCACTGAAATTTTACAGGAGAGCGAAAAAACAGTATATTCGTTGAGGGCATTGCAATGATAGGCGGTATTCTCTGTAGCTATGATTTTACAAATCTGTTGTTTTAATAACGATTTAACGATTTTTATGCATTACTATCGACGCTTGGAGTTCAGGGTTACCAAATCTCATTTTGCCACAACGGCGATTTAGGCGGTTTTGCAAAAACATCGACGATATATTTTTAAACAACTTAAGTAAAGTTCTGCAATTTCTACAGCCATACATCAAAAAATAACGAGGTTACTTTATTGACGCATTGGTATGAAAGAATTACTTTTTAACAGTAAGATTTGGCTAACTTTCAATTTTTTTCCTGAAACCGGTGGTGAACACTCAAAAAACGGCCCTAAGAGGGGCATAAAATGAATGCAAAAAATGGAATAGATTTGAAGTCAAGCGAAGTAGATTTCAAATTTTTTCAAAAATCGGAGTAAATCTGATCTGATCTTAGTGAAGTCCAAACACTAGTAGGGAACAAATTTTTTACATTTTAACGCTAATGACCCACAGATGGCGGGAAAACACAGGGTTGTATCAGACTTTCGACGTGGTTTCGAGTTGGTTAGCTTTTAACCATCTCAGTGAAATGGTTAAGTGCTGTCATTTTTATATGGCGAAACTACGCTAAATCAAGTGGGTTATCGGGAGAACCAACTCAATAGCCATAAGTACGTGGTATTGTGGTTTTTGGAAAAGGGGCACCTCCCATAAAAACCGTATTTTCCATACTTAATATCTCTGGAAGTATTCATGGTAGAATACTCGAACATGGTCTATATGAAAACAAACGCATACTCATGGAGAAAAATTGCAGTTATTGGAAAAGCGGGCGTCGCACCACCCATACAAAACGAATTTCTCATACTGCATATCTCTGGAAGAAATCATGATAGAGCACTGGAACTTAGTATGGAGATATATGAAAACAATCGCATACTCATGGAGAAAAATTGCGGTTATTAGGAAAAGGGGCGCGGTGCCTCCCATACAAACCGAATTTTTCACACTGCATATCTCTGGAAATGTTCATGATAGAGCACTGGAAATTGGTAGGGAAATATATAAAATCAGTCGCATATCCATAGAGAAAAATTGTGGCTATTGGAAAAGGGGGCGTGGCACCTCCCATACAAACCGAATGGCGCCTTTCAAACGCACTGAAACTATTACGTATCTTTGTATGTATACACACTTTAGCTAGGTTATTTAAGACGGCAAAGGAAATATGCCTTCTGACAACCACCAAACCGTAATATTAGAAAATCATGTTGGTCAAAATGTTGGACCCAACTGTTTCAAAACAAAAACTTTATTTTGGGCTGGACGAAGTTCGCTGGCTCTGCTAGTTTTTCCTATAAATTTGGCGAGGTTGTAGCATGGAACGTTAACTGATGATGAAATAGGTCTAAGTGGAGTGTTTTTTTTTTGTGAACTTTCGGTAGTCTGTGTAATCTTGGTGCATTAGCTGCATGGCATGTCAGTTGTTGTTTAAGTTTTGCATCTATATTTTTTCGTTTACATATTTCATTTATGATGGTATTGTTTCTTCTTAACAATTGTTGCGTCGGGTCAATTCTTATGGTCTTACATGTTTGCTTGTTACTTAAGAGGTCTTCCATTTTACTTTTGTAATCTGCTTCGTACATGGTGACTGTTTTGTTACCTTTGTCCGCTTTTGTGATAACTAATGAATCCTTATGTTTCTTTTA
>NW_023459570.1:29720-30568 GCF_013731165.1 Rhagoletis pomonella | reverse complement strand
AAAATGGAAGACCTCTTAAGTAACAAGCAAACATGTAAGACCATAAGAATTGACCCGACGCAACAATTGTTAAGAAGAAACAATACCATCATAAATGAAATATATAAACGAAAAAATATAGATGCAAAACTTAAACAACAACTGACATGCCATGCAGCTAATGCACCAAGATTATACAGACTACCGAAAGTTCACAAAAAAAAAACACTCCACTTAGACCTATTTCATAATCAGTTAACGTTCCATGCTACAACCTCGCCAAATTTATAGGAAAAACTAGCAGAGCCAGCGAACTTCGTCCCGCCCAAAATAAAGTTTTTGTTTTGAAACAGTTGGGTCCAACATTTTGACCAACATGATTTTCTAATATTACGGTTTGGTGGTTGTAGAAGGCATATTTCCTTTGCCGTCTTAAATAACCTAGCAAAAGTGTGTATACATACAAAGATACGTAATAGTTTCAGTGCGTTTGAAAGGCGCCATTCGGTTTGTATGGGAGGTGCCACGCCCCCTTTTCCAATAGCCACAATTTTTCTCTATGGATATGCGATTGATTTTATATATTTCCCTACCAATTTCCAGTGCTCTATCATGAACATTTCCAGAGATATGCAGTGTGAAAAATTCGGTTTGTATGGGAGGTACCGCGCCCCTTTTCCCAATAACCGCAATTTTTCTCCATGAGTATGCGATTGTTTTCATATATCTCCATACCAAGTTCCAGTGCTCTATCATGATTTCTTCCAGAGATATGCAGTATGAGAAATTCGTTTTGTATGGGTGGTGCGACGCCCGCTTTTCCAATAACCGCAATTTTTCTCCATGAGTATGCGTTTGTTTTCATATAG
>NW_023459570.1:12941-29710 GCF_013731165.1 Rhagoletis pomonella | reverse complement strand
CCGACCAACATCAAAAAATAAGAAACAAACAAGTTTTTTGTAATAAAGTCGCCCTTTGGCAGGCAGTGGCAAACCCCCGAGTGTATTCAGCCACGAAGAATAGCTTCTCATAAAAATAAAATCCCCGTTCGGATTCGGCGTAAAACTGTTGGTCCCTCCCCTTTGTGCGCCAACATTAAGTCGCACGCCACAAATCGGAAGAGAAACTCGGACAAATACTAATGAGGTCTTAATGTTTGTTTCTAAAAATCTTGATGTTCAAATTTACACGAGAACTGCGGGATTTTGAATGAATCAATAAACAAGACATACGTATTTGTTGGTACAGGAATATATTTTTAAGATAACAATTTTACACACCGTCAGACTCGCAGTCATCTGAAGTATCCAAGCTCATATCTATATTTTCTGATGGCAATTCCGCATCCGCGTTTACAACAGTTGATAATAATTTAATGGCATCTGACGACAGTTTATGATTTTGTTTTGGTGGGTTTAAACGTAAACTTGAAATGACAGGGTCCGAGGATACAAGCAGCCGATATTTTTTAATATCCTTATTCCTTGACTCTTGCGCTTCTTCGGAAAGTTACCCAATTGGCAGGGGTGCCCATTCAATAATGAGAGGCCCATGGATGACCACTCTAATATAGTAGTACTTTCTGACATAATTTAAATAAATTAAAAAGTTGGCAACTTGTATGAAACATTGTGGATATTTTCCCAATTTTCGCACAAGTTTGCAACTTAGATTTATATGATTTCTACTCTATAATCAGCAATACTATTTTAAAATATTTACAAAAAAGTTTCAGAATTAAAAACATTGGGAATATTGTGAAAACATCATAGCCTTTTGAGGTACTTAGGCGGGTTGGGTACTTAAAAGAACCCGCTTAAATATCTCGATGCGGGTACTTAAGCGAACATAATTATTGATGTAGTTACACCTTTTTGTTAACTTACATAAATATGTAAATCCTTGAATAAAACATGAACATTTAATAAAGTATACGTAGTTTAACACCAAGACCGTAGCATTATTTAAGATTTTACAATTAAAATACAGTAAACCTAAGCTTAAGATTTTATAGAACACTTAAAGAAAAAATTCATAAAATTTAAAATTTTGTTTCAGAAGTGTTTTTTGAGTATACAGTTTTATAGTTAATTCAATTTTAATGTAATAATGTGCAAGTTTCAAGTAGCTAAAAATTACCGTTGATTTATAATTTTTTTTTGCCGAAGGTGTGTAACACTGCCACTGAACTTCAAAATATGTAAATATTTTAAGGAATTTTAAAAGAGCGCTTCAAAGGGGAAAATTGTAGGTAAAATGGTAAATGGGGTACGAAAAATTTAGGTACTTAGGCGGGTTGGGTAAATAAGCGGAGTGGTACTTAAGAGAGGGATTTTCTTCAGATTACAACCAAAAATTCACTTTGCCCTAAAATGTTGGCTACTTAAGCGGGTGGGTACTTAAGCGGGTTTCACTCTATATAAAAAATGGAAAAATATTCATTAGCCTTTTTATTGCACAAGTAACAATTCAACAAAAAATTACATAAAACTAACTCATTGATCTCTTAGATTTAAAATTAACACAAAATAAAAAAATATTCATTATTTTTAATTAAGTAGCAACTGCTGTACCTTAATAACTATTTAAAAAATAAATAACTTAAAAACAGAATCCATCAGTCTTCAAGTATAGGAACAAAAAACTTAAAAAACATTGATTCACAAAAATAACTACACTTAAAACTAATATTTACAAAGTTTAGCTTTTAACTTAAATTTTCTTTTATTTTTTTATTTTTATTTTTTCTTTTTTTTTAATTCAAAATTTTCTCGTTCTAGTTGAAGTTTGGCTTCTTCGAGCTCAACATTCCTCTTAAAATATTTACTTAAACTATTTAAATTATCACATATTTCACCCATTTTTCTCATCGAGTTTTCATGAAATTGGAACTGTTTTTCCACTTGCAATTTTACCAAATTATCTTTTCCAGGAGGTAGTAAGCGTGCGCTATTCGGTTGTGCAACAGTCTGAGAAACGATCGGTGAAGGGAGAGCATTCGGTGGCTGATTTTCTGCATCATTTCTTGGATCTTCTTCAGGCTCCAAGTTTATGCAATCAAGTGAGCTAGATGCTGCAGGTTCGCCGAAGGTAGTAGCACCAAAACTCATTGTTCCAGCCTCGCCATTTATGGATTCGTCTATATTCAATAACGCAACCAGTTGTTCTTCCGTCGCAGTTAATGAACAAAATCTCGATGGCCCACCTCCTATTCCAGACATGCTCTCCTTATTCCTTCGTAACTTCGGCTTAATATTGATTTTATAATCTGCCCATATCTACAAAAATTATAACGTTTCACAATATGGTTCACAAAAACATAGAAAGTTTGTTACCTTTTTCCATTCAACAAAGTTATGAGTTGGAGGTCCGCATGAATTTAGCTCAATTTCTAGCCTCTTACACAGATTATTAGAAGTTTGCTTTGCAGCGAAACCCTTAATTTGGCCTTTCGCTAAATCGCTGTGTTCTACTATGAAATTTACTATTATTTCAAATTGTAGCGGCTTGGTATTAGGTTGTTTGATTTTAGTTGTCCTAAAAATGATTTTTTGGTTAAAAGAATACATATTTTCACAAATATTATTCCAAATACTATTTTTGCGGACGTCCGAATCCTTGGTTGCTGTCGAATCGAATTTTCTACAATTCCACCATTTTGACATTTGCTTTCGATGCAGGGAGTAGCAAATTTCCGAAAATTCGAAATGGGATAAATAAAATTCGAAAGGAACAGAATGGAATTCGAACATCGAACGCGCGAAAGTGATCAAATTTTCTTTCAAATCGAACTACAGAGTAAGGGCCCAGGTGTTTTCCTTTCGTTTGGTTCCCATATACCATTGGGTATGGGTGTATGGGAGATATTGGTTGATATCTTCTAAGTATGTTTATTTTATTCAAATATATGCGCATAAATGATTTTCCATACAAAATGACTTCGTCATCATTTTGTAAACACGTGCATGCGCTGGAAGTGAGAGAAGGAGACAAAAAGTGTGTGTGTAGGTATTTCGGCTTTTGAGTAACAGATGTCGCAATATTTATAACCTAATCGCAGCGTATGTATGTAAACACATACATATATATTTATATATCGCAAACGATCTTCAAATGTGGCACAACTCAAAATTAGGCATTTTTGAAATTATGCACTAAAAATGTACACAGAGCTTTTATTTACCTTTCAGCAATAAAATAATAAATAGATTTTCGCATTTTCTGACGAACGGGTAATTTTGAGTTGTGTCTCTTTTGAAGACGGTGTGCAATATGTTGATGGCTGTTAATGTGGATCTGTTTTTCTTTTAGTAATCTATGTATGTATCTACATACATATGTACATATGAATGCATAATACGCGAAACCTTTTTCATCATATCAGATCTGTACTGTTCGTTCGATTTTACACAATGAGGTATCGAATTAAAGGACTTGGCCTCTGGATGTACAATACCTTCTTATTTTTTCAAAGAGAGTTGGCACCTGATAAACAAAATTAAATTAAAATTATTTTTAAGTTAAATCAATTATTACGCTATGAGTATCGATCGAAATGGTGTTTAAAAGGCTTTATTTCGTATTTATATGTAGGACGGTTGCCACCTGTTTCAAAAAGCAAGTTCGACTTAAATAAAGGCAGAAAAATTTAAATGTATATCCTGATATAGATGTCCGACGAAAGAGGATGTGGTTTGAAAATATCTTGCAGAGGGTTGCCACCTTGTTACAAAGTTAGATTCAATATAAGCAATAGGTTAAACAAATTACTTCAACATGAATATAAATCAAAATTGCTTTGAAGATACTGCAAGTAGGAGGGTTGCCACCTGATTTTATGATTAAATTCAATTTTAATTAAGAGCATTAGATAATTTAAATATGTATCACAATACAAGTGTCAGACGAAAAATGTTTAACGAGGTTTTGGTTTAAAAATAACTTAAACAGGATTGCCATCTGTTTGAAAAGTCGAATCAAATTAAATGATATGAAATATTGAAATATGGACGTCAAACAAAGGAGCATTAAGAAATATTTAGTTTGAGCATTTATAAAAGTAAAAAAATTTAAAAAGTTCAACTCAAATTATTTAATAAGTCAAATGAATTTTTCGCAAATGATATTGATTTATTAAATTTAATTCAATACAATCCAAACGAATTATTCATGTACCGTTTTTAACTTGAATGTGGTCTTAATAATATCACGTATTCTACGTTTAAGTTTAGCGGCTGTGGCTCTGACACAGCCTCCAGGTCAAGACGAAGGCGCTGAACTGATCATTTTTCTGATAGCCCTAAATAGAATACGCATACAAAAATACGTAATAGTTTCAGTGCGTTTGAAAGGCGCCACGCCCGTTTTCAAATAGCCCCAATTTTCTCTAAGAGTATGGGATTGATTTCATACATCTCCATACCATGTTCGAGTACTCTACCATGAACACTTCCGGAGATATGCAGTATGAAAAATTCGGCTTTTAATGGAGCTGCCACGCCCCTTCTTCCAATAGCTGCAATTTTTCTTCATGACTATGCGATTGATTGTATATATCTTGTACATACAAAGTTCCAGTACTCTATCATGAACACTTCCAGAGATATGCAGTATGAAAAATTCGATTTGTAAAGAGGTGCCCTTATCCGATAGCCCCAATTTTTGTCCATGAGTATGTGATTGATTTCATATATACCAAGTTCCAATATGCCTCCTCAACCTAGCGGTATGAAATATACTTTATATCCGATTCTCATACCTACCATATATACACAAAAAATTTCATAAAGATCGGCCGAGCCGTTTAGGAGGAGTTCGACCACAAACACTGCGACACGAGATTTTTATATATTAGATATTTGATATAAAAAATTTCCTCTCAGAAAGCTACAATATAAAAAACTCCTTTCAACTTAAATATAATCTCAGCAAGAAGAAAATGACGAAATATTAATATCATTTGATGTAATATCGCTTTTTACTAATATCCCTACTCGATTAGCAATTAAGAAAATCATGTAAAACTGGCAACTTTTGGAAAAACACGCGGCGATTACAAAAAAGACAATTTCAGTCCATTCTCGAGTTCTGTTTGCGAAATAACATACTTTGTTTATGATGGAGTACACTACCAGCAGATATATGGAATGCCGATAGGAAACCCGTTATCCCCAATTGTAGCTGATATTGTCTTAGACAAAATACTGGACGATAGTATCGCTGAACTTAGATCTAAGAGAATATATATAAAAGACATAAACAAATATGTAGATGATATATTTGCAATAATTAAGAAAACGGACGTGGAGGTTATACTAAAAGCATTTAACGCACAGCACACCAAAATTTAATTCACAACGGAAGTGGAAAACATAAGAGGTTAGCCTTCCTAGATGTTGAAATCCAATGATATAATAACCAGATTAGACTGAAGTGGTATTCAAAAGCTGTAGCCTTATAATATATTATAGGATGATAAATTTTCATTCAAATCATCCATGGAATCAGAAGAAAAATACTGCCATAAAATTAATCGAAAAATTTTATAAACTCAGCGACCAGGAGTTCAGAAGAGAGAACAACAAGAAAATTAAAACCATCTTATACAAAAACGGATACCCTAGCGCGCTCATAGAAAGATTCATAGCAACAGCAATTAACAAAATAGAAGGTGCGAACAGCAATATGATAAAAATGATAATAGAATATTTACTGGTATAAGATACATACCAAGTTTAACGGACAACAAATCGCTAGGCAAATTTATACACAACCAAACTATAATTTTTGCGCATCGACCGCATCGCACACTCAACACAGTTTTTACCAAAACAAAAGCCAAAATAAACAAAGAACAACAACACAACGTCATATATGAGATTAAATGCAATGGCAAAGCAGACGAACGCTGCAGCAAAGTATACATAGGAGCGACGAAGCGAGCTTTAGGAGTCAGAATCAACGAGCATAAAACAGACGCGAAAAATAGAAAGATGACAACTGCATTAGCCCAGCACCTGACAAAAAGCGAGCACACAGCGGACTTTGATAATGCAAGAATAATAGACTTCGAGAGGGAAACAAAGAAAAGGATGACTTTAGAAGGGCTTCGGATACAGCACCAAAAACACCGTGCAATGAATTACAAAGACGATGTGGACACCATAAATTGCTTTTTGTTTGGAAAACATGTTTTTGTATACACGTTTGTTAATTATGTTTTCTTTTAAAAATAAACTCCCTGAGGAAGACACAATCATGTCGAAACGCGTAGGAGACAGAAAATATAACCAACGTTCTTGCTTTAAAATCAACGGCCGAAAAGCTCCAAATATACAACTCTAACAATTTTATATTTAGTGGTCCTACTAACAAGCTAAAATTAATTTTTTTTTCATCTAATACCCAAAATCGATACTGCCATAGTCGAAGATAGCACATAAAAATTTTGGTCCCGATTGATGTCGGTTAAGACGTGTCGCACAGGGGTCAAATTTCTGATTACTCTATGAGACGTCTTAACCGACTCCTGTCGGGACCAAAATTTACATGTGATATCCTCGACTTTGATAGTTTCAATTTTGGGTATTAAAAGAAAACAATTTTTAATTGTTTGAGTCCATAGAGGCATCTGCCCTTTGACCCCTTTGCGATACGCCTTAACCGACTTCAATCGGGACCAAAATTTATATGCGATATCTTCGACTATGGTAGTATCGATTTTAGATGAAAAAAGGCGTACTAGGTACTCATAGAATTTGATGTGTAAACCAGGGTTGTTGCGAATATTATTCCAAAATAAAAGTCCTTTCCGGATAATAAACAAACGGCCTGTCCAAATTAAACAAATTTGATATCACATGAAAGAGGACTGAAATAGCTTTTAAACAGAAATAACGAACGACCTCTATTTATATTTTTCTATAATTCTATACTAAACAAGTAAGAAAGTCTAAGTTCGGGCGGAGCCGAACATTAAATACCCGGCGCAAGTATTAAATATATGGTTTTTCACCTTTCCGAAACCTTCCGCTAGATGGTAAGCCGGGGTGTATCAATTTTGAGTAAACTAGCGTCCTTCAATTTCGAAATATTGAAGTTTCAAGCATTTCTGAAATTTACCGTTATATGAGAAGCGGCCGTTATTTTAGTCCGATTTCAATAATTTTCAACGTTTTGCTTATATGTGGCAAGCACAATAACCACACCGAGTTTGGTACAAATTGGTAGAACGGTTACCGATATACTTATATGTGATCATAAGTGGGCGGTGCCACGCCCATTTTCCAAAATTTTACCATAAACGTATTTCTTGGTAAAGAATTGTTGCAAGCATCAATTTTGAATAAATTAGCTTCAATATTTAATGATTTTTCGAAGATTTTGTATTTCTCTAAATTACCGTTATATGGGATGTGGGCGTGGTTATTGTCCGATTTTAAAAAGTTTCGGCGGTTTTTTATGCTGTACCAAGGCCAACAACTGTGCCAAGTTTGGAAGAAATTGGTGCAGCGGTTACCAAGATATACACATGTAACCATAAGTGGGCGTGGCTACGCCCATTTTCCAATAATTTATAATATTCTTATTTTTCGTCTAAAAATTATTGTAAATATCAATTTTGAGTGAATTATCTTCAGTAGTTACTAAAATATCACAGTTTTCGTATTCTGGAAATTACCGTTATATGGGAAGTGGGCGTGGTTAAAGTCCGATTTCGCCCATTTTCAATACCAACCTACCTTGGATTAAGGGAAACCTACATACCAAATTTCGTTGAGATATCTCAATTTTTTCTCGAGTTATCGTGTACACGGACAGACGGACAGACGGACAGACGGACGGACAGACAGACATGGCTTAATCGATTTCTTTTTCCATCCTGATCATTTATGTATACATTTGTCTATATCTATCTCGATTCGTTTTGGCTGTTACAAACAACCGTTATGTGAACAAAATTAATATACCCTTGTGCACAAGTGCGCTCGGGTATAAATATGGATCATCCTTTTGCGGAAAGCATTGTAGAGCGCATTCACCAGCTTTTACGAGAAGGTAAAAGCTGTCGCGCAGTAGCAGCAGTCGACGTCAGCAAAAGCGTTGTAATAAAACTGCGCAAAAATATGTCTTCTCCGCCACCAATTTTCCGAAGAGGACGAAAGAAAATCCTCAGTATAGAGCAAGACCGGCGAATTCTTCGTGATCTTCTCCATCAGAAAGTGGGCACGGTTGTGCCAATCCACAAAAATGTAGTGCAGTTTGACTATATTAACCTCACTGTGGAAACAGTTAGGAATACGTTACGTTCTGCTGGTCTACGGGGTCGAACAAAGTTCAAGGAACCTCTGCTCACAAAGCGGCATCAAAAGCTTCGCCCTGATTTTGCAAGAGCTCACGAAAATTGGACTTTGGAGGACTGGAAGAAGATCATATTTTCGGACGAAACTAAAGTTAATCGGATGGGACTAGATGGCAGGGAGTGAACATGGAGAAAACCAGGGAGCACCTTAGAGGCACGGTACGTTAAACCCACTTTGAAGTTTGGTGGCGGTAATGCGGGATGCATGATGGTGGCGAGTTGGCACTGTCCAACGAATAGTTGGCAAGATGTCTGCCAACTATTACATCGACTTTTTGTCTACGAACCTCTCTGCCACTTGCCATAAATTTAACATACAGTCATCAGATATTCAGTTCCAGCATGACAATGATCCTAAACACACCGCCAAAATAACTCAAAAGTGGCTTAACGATGGGGGATATAAAGTGTTGCCATGGCCACCTCAGTCACCTGATATCAATCCGATCAAACATCTCTGGGGTGAGCTGAAAAGGAGCGTGGTTGGAGTTCCAACTTCCTTGAATGAATTGTGGCGGAATGTTATGGAAATTTGGTGAGAGGCACCGCCAAGTGTCTGCCAAAACTTGGTTGGAAATATGTCACGGAAAATAGAGGCAGTAATAGTTGCCAATGATTGATACCCAAAATACTAGTGGAAGATGTTTAAAAAGTTAGTTATGTTATAAAAAACACAAAAAAATTACCACATGCATTTTTCATTCACTTCTAAATAAAAAAACAATTTATTTGTAATTTTTCTTAATGACTTTTTTATTTTTTCGGGTTATAAAGCGCGCCAAACCTCGTGTGTGCCCGTTCAGCTTTTGCATGTAATTGAAATTTTTGAAATACTTTTCCCTTTTAGTCGAATTCGAACAGGAAGTATCGTTTTTAATGCATTTACACTGTACGGCACTTGGCTTGACCAAACCATTTTTTTAGGACATCTTACTAATATTATAAATGTGAAAGTTTGTATGTTTGGACGTTTGGGAAATCATCACGCGGAAACTACTGAACGGATTTGCATGAAATTTTATACGCAGATAGCTTATGGCCCAGATTGGTTAATAGGCTATTTTTTTACGAGTTGCCACCTGTTAAAAAAGTTTAATTTATTTAATATGCGGGAACGACTGAACGGATTTGCATGAACATTTGCACAAAATAGCTTATTACCTATGTAGATTGGAAAATAGGCTACTTTTCTTAAGAGTTGCCACCTGGTAAAAAAGTTTAATTAAATTAATACGCGGAAACGTCTGAACGGATTTGCATGAAATTTTGCAAGCAGATAGCTTATGACCTACAGTGGAAAATAGGCTAATTTTTTGGAAGAGTTGCCACCTGTTAAAAAAAAAATGAAATTAATACGCAGAAACGACCGAACGGATTTGCATGAAATTTGGCACAGAGATAGCTTATGACCTACGTTGGAAAACAGGCTACTAGTTTAGGAGTTGCCACCTGTTAGAAAATTTTAATTAAAGTAATACGCGGAAATGACTGAACTGATTTGCATTAAAGTTTGCACACAGATAGCTTATGACCTAGATTACTTTTTTAAGAATTACCACCTGTTTAAAAATGAAATTTTGCTCACAGATGGTTTATTACCTGGATTGAAAAATAGGCTACTTCCTTAACCGGTCTCCCAATCAGAACGAAATTTGGTACACGTTAGATGGCGTTATACTGAAAGTGATTCCGATAACTCAAGTCCCCTTCCATACAAATTGGAATTTTCATATTACATACATGTCTTTGGAAGTATTGGTGGGAGAAAACTGGAACTTGGTATTGAGATATGTATGTGAAATCAATGTTGGCATTAATCGATTGATTTTTTAATCAATTAGTTAATTCGATTGAAATCAATCTGCTTACAGTTAATCATGATTAATTTTAATCTGATTAAACAGTTAACTGTTGAACAGTTAATCATAACTGCGATTAAAAAAATAAAGTTGATAATTTGAACAAGTAGGTTTGGTGATTAATTAATTTATGCTGGAATTTTCCTGTGCACACAAAGCAAGTTAATCCGGTGTGTCTAAGTTGGGTTTCCTCCCCAATCTGAACAATTTGGTGTGCATTTTTATTAAGCTCTATACCAACAAACGTTTTACAAACTAGGTTTGTAAAAGTTCCCTGTTTACGAATTACTAATAACAATAATTATAATTGTTTATTATATTATGTGCTTTTTGTAAGCGTAAAATATAAAATAATTACTATAACTGGTGTTTGGTTTCAAATTCGGACAAACTAGATAACTTAATCAGATTTTATTTTTAATTGGATTGACGATTAATGATTAAAATTAATTAATCGTAATCGCAGACACCGAGTAACGACTAAAATAATTTAATCATTAATCGTACAGTTGATAACGAATAATTAATTTTAATCGTCAAACGCGATTAACATTTTAATATTAACATTTTGCCAACACTGTGTGAAATCATTTTCATACTCACAAGAAAAATGGACGTTTTTGGAAAAGAGGCGTGGCACCTCCCATACTGATTGAAAGTTTCATATTGCATATCTCTTCAAATGTTTGGGTAAAGTACTCAAGCTTGGTATGGAAATACATCTATATATCTCTGGAGGTGTTTATTGCAGAGGACTGGAACTTGGCACCGAGATGTGTATACAAAATTAATTCCATGCTCATGGAGAAGAATATGCGTTATTCGAAAAGGGGACATGGTTCCTGCCGTACAAATTTACTGTTTTATACTGCTTATCTCTAGAGGTGTTCATGGTAGAGTACTGGGACTTGGTACTGGGGTATGTAAAATCAATTCTAAATTCATGGAAGAAGATTAGGGTTATAAGAAAAAGGGGCGTAGCACTTCCAGTACAAATTTAGTTTTTCTTTCCACATATCCCTGGAAGTGTTTGTGGAAGAATACTGGAACTTGGTATGGAGTTGTGTATACAAAATGTATCAATTGCTCATGGAAAAAATGTGAGTTATTAAAAAAGGAGGCATGTCGCCTCCCATACATACTAAAAACTTCTTAATACATATCTCTGGAAGGATAGAAAATCTCTCGAAGTATTTTAAATTTGTTATGGAGATTTATTTTATAAGTGCCGTACTGACAGAATAAATTTCATTAAATGGAAAAGGGAGAGCCGCGTTCGGCCTTATACTCTAAAGCTCTCTTGAGGCATTTGCTACAGTAATGAGAAGTGGTATTTTATCAAGGCCAGGTTACTAAATTTGAGTTGGAAATATTAGAACTCGCCGTGGCACCTCCAAGAAGGTTACACGTTCACGCGTCGTATTCCTGGAAATATTTTAAGGTAAACATAGAGGGATTGATATCTTTCGTATGCCTAGCGCGTAGACGAGATTTTATAATTTCATAGTTTTAAACGGCCTAAATACATTAACTCGCTTAAAAAATAACGAGCTATAACGAAATAAAATCTAACATCATTAAGTTATTTTTCATATTTGTATAAAAGCGCGGGGTGAAACCCGCGGGTATAAGCTAGTTGAGTCATTAGTAAAACAGCATCTTCTCCGCTTTTCGAAGTTAGCTTCCGACATCAAGATACGGGCCTTCGAATTTCGAAATATTTTTTAATTATTGTATGTAAACAACTAAAAAAGTAAAAAGTTAAGTTAGTGCATTGGGAGAGCAATTTTAGAAACCGTTACCTTTTTATATGGAAATGAGTGAAAAAATTGCATGCGGTCATTTTTTTATGTTAAGTTACTCAATATAACTGAATGCAGCTAGAAGCAAGAAGAGAGAGAATTGTTTACAAAAAAAAAATAGCATTGTGTTAATTTTGGAGTTGGAAAGTAAATTGTCTACTGTTTTGTGTAATAATTTCTGATAAATGTATTATTTTAAAAGAAAACAAGTAAGAAAGTCTAAGTTCGGGCGGAGCCGAACATTAAATACCCGGCGCAAGTATTAAATATATGTTTTTTCACCCTTCCGAAACCTTCCGCTAGATGGTAAGCCGAGGTGTATCAATTTTGAGTAAATTAGCGTCCTTCAATTTCGAAATATTGAAGTTTCAAGCATTTCTTAAATTTACCGTTATATGAGAATCGGCCGTTATTTTAGTCCGATTTCAATAATTTTCAACGTTTTGCTTACACGTGGCAAGTACAATAACCATACCGAGTTTGGTACAAATTGGTAGAACGGTTACCGATATACATATATGTGATCATAAGTGGGCGGTGCCACGCCCATTTTCCAAAATTTTACCATAAACGTATTTCTTGGTAAAGAATTGTTGCCAGCATCAATTTTGAATAAATTAGCTTCAATATTTACTGATTTACGAAGATTATGTATTTCTCTAAATTACCGTCTCAAGTAGCACACTGGTGTATAAATTGGTGTAAATTGATGGATTTTGGTACAAATCTGATTAGATTGAATAAAAAAAGAACGTTTGGGTGTATTTGTTATTCCACCAGTATATCTTTCAAATCAAAATTCTACCTTTAACATTTTGGTACTATTTATTCATTGAGATTAGTACGAAAACTACACCAGCTCCTAAAATGCGCCACTTTTTTCAATTGGTTCAAAAATAGCTCCACGTTAACAAATGTCGTTAAAATTATTCAGGCGACATTCTGAGTAGTGATGTGCTGAATTCTCGGTAGCCAATACTTGAAAAAAATTTCGGTACCCAATACTTCCTTTTCGGTACCCGATACCGATTCGACACACTAAACTTTCGTCATTATATCTGTGCCGTTCAATTAAAGTAGCTTAAGTCACTTTAGATGGTTTGGCTTTGAATTAAAAAAAAATATCAGTTTCCTTTGAAATTGTTTTATATTTTAATTAAGATTCTATTATAGGGGGATCTTGAACTACATCTTTGGCTAGTTAAACGTTAAAATATTGTTTAAGAATCCAATGAAATGTGGCTTTAAAGGGAAAAGGACCTATCTCGACATAGGCTACTTTTGGGGGTAAAAATTATTGATATTTTATAAGACATCGCCTAAAAACCTAAAATGTACAAATAAGACGGTCCTTTCTCAAGAGATGAGCAATGTGTTTGTATGTATGAAGTTAAGTGAAGCAAGTATAATGTGTGCGTCGAACAAGGCAGGCAATTAATAATGATCAAGGCGAATTTAATAAGGTGGTGTTAGCCGTATATAAGTAAAAAATTACACTTACAAATTATACGCAGATATTCATACTGTCATTAGTATGAACTACAACAAACACGTAATTTTGATGTAATGTCCTCCACGGCGAAAAATTCAGATACGCCGGTAACACCACCTTATTAAATTCGCCCTGATACTGATGTCGCAAAACACACTCTCGCCTTCTTTTACTCATCGCAACCGTCTTTCCAACTGTAATAGTTCTGGTGGCAATATTATTTATTTTTAATAGCTGACACTATATGTACATATGTGTACATATAACTCATATTTTTGGCTGTTGCGCGCTTTTATTAGAAATTCCAAGATTTCGGTACCGAGCATCGAAAGTATTTGATACTTTTTAAATCGGTACCGAGTATCGATCAATACTTAAAAGTAGCGACTCAGCACATCACAAATTCTGAGAGCAATTGACAGTGGACCAAAGAATTCACCAAAAAATGAATATTGAATACACCACACAGTAGCTTTGTTTCTTACAGATAGGCGCATTTACACAAGGTAGTGTTAGCCGAATATAAGTAAAAAATTACAAAAGCAAATTACAAGAAACACATAATTTTCACGTTATGCGGTGAAAAATTCAGCTGTTGCTCCAACATTAGAGAGATTAGGCACAGCTACTTTGATTTGCTTCTTTTACATATTTTTGTATTTTTTGATAAAAATGGGCGATTTATTAAATTTGATAAAGTGTGGCAAAACCTGAGTATTTGTGAACAATTTTTAAACATAAAATGCGATTAAAAATTCGCAGCAAATACATATGTTCAGTTGTCAAAAGCATCGGCCAGGTGTTTACTAGCTAGTTTCTGCTAGTTTGCGTTTCTTGACTTTTTCTATATTTCACTCGCTGTGAGCGTAATTCTGTAATTCTTCCCATTCTTCGTCCTGATAATGATCTGCTAGGAAAGTAAAGAAACAAAGCTAGTGTGTGTGTACATAATACACTGCCTGATTTTAATATGAGCTTATTATACATACCGCAAGTAGAGCTGCTATCAGTGTTGCCGTTTTGATAAATTTATAGTTTCATTTCAGGGCTGTTCGAAATGTCAAAAATGCATTGAGCTGTTGTTGCATAGTATTCGTTTATTAGAACATTTGTAAAAATTTTAAATAAATTTTGTCGAGTGGCGGTAATACAATGGTGATGTGAAAGTAGAAAAGCGTACTGAAAGCGTGCTAAAATGGCCTAAAACTCGTACCGAAATATTAAGATTATGTTGCTGATATTCCGTAATTTTATTGCATCATGGTTAAATGAAAACAAATAAATAAAAATAAAATTGCGCGAGCACAGTAATAAATTTGTTTGTTACCAAATATAAAATGTTTATATCGATTGTACTTTTTTTACATTTTAGACATAAAATAATTGATATAAATTGAATTAATCTCAAAGATTCATACTTTTGCATGAAGTAAAATCAGAAACGAAAAAAAATATCAATATCTGATGATTAAAAAAAATTGGTAGTTTGGAAACTGATTTGGTAGGATTTTTTGTTCCTCAAATATTGTCGAGTGGTAACACTGGTTGGTATATTTAATACACCAGTGGTGAAATATTCATCAATAAGGCACCCCTACACGCTTAAAGTTTGTTTGGGTACTAATGATTCAACATCATGCCTTCACAAATGCAGCTATAAGTTGCATAGTATATATGAGTACGAACAACAGCGAGAATTTTTTCTACATAACATAGGCGAACGCTGATTTGATTTCTTCTTTTCGTACGCGAACGTTAACAAAACATGTTGAAATGTATACGTTCGCGTTTGCGTTCGAATAATGGACGTGTGGTAGGCGCTTAAACTTCTGTCAACTGTGTTCATTTGGCAAGAAACATTTTTTATACCAAATTCTCAAACTGAATTGTGTCTAGGGCAAAATAAATACACCGTTCTTGGCTTGGTAAATATTTTTGTACCAAACTCAAGAATCTGTGTAAGTTTTCAACGACGACCATATTTTCAAAGTATTATAAAAGTAAGGCTAAGTTCACAACCTAGAGTAATAGCGTTACACGATGCAATGGAAATCGCTCAATCCAAAGAAACTTCTTCGCCAGCATAATCGCTGGCGATTAAAAAGTAGCTAGTGTTTAAATTGCAGCAAAATTATACACGACTAATTTTTTAGAATAGGGGAGTTTACGATGAGTAGCATTTTAGATTTAAAGTTGCTACGTACCAATCTAGCACATATTTTGTTGTTGGGAAAGCAACAAAACGTGGGATACATTGCTACGTAGGGATTCCCCTAATATATTTTTTTTGTTTCCACAACCCTTTGACAATTTATACCGAAACTTAAGCATATTGTATTGTATATAATAGCAGTAAAAGAGATGTTTAATTTATTATATAAATATGTACATATGTATATTTTTTATTTATTTGGGCCTTAAGTATGAGAAAAAGCTTTTTTTTAACAAACTGCATAATTTTTATTTGCTTGCACAGCGATAAACAACAAAGACTGTGTAAATGTTGGTTAGAAGCGATTTTTATGTATTCTCGCTACGCTAATACGTTAGGTTGTAAACTTAGCCTAATACTGAAACTCAGCTGGACGCCATATTAAAGCTGTATGACTATTATTTAACTAATTTAACAATTTCATTATGTACATTGGCTCAACTATGCCACTTTATGTGTATTTACGAACCTTTTTTTAAACAGCGCATCTCTTAAAAATTTAATAATGGCGAAAAATTCATTGCTTTCAAAATATAAGTTTTCCCAGATTTATTTAAAAATCTTCAAATCCTTATAAATTTTGAGGCGCTCGAGTTTTAGAGGGGGTAGTACCGAAATTCACTCGACAGAATGTACCTCGTTTTTAAATTAGGAACTCACATTCATATATATTCGCGATTTTCTTGCCTGCATATTACGAAAAGGAATGCTGAGATTTATAAAAAGAATTCCAAGTCGCGCAGATTAAAAAAGAGCTTCGGTGTAAATTTTATGACTGAGTTAATTTTAAATTTGATTAGTAGTAAATTTTATTCCTCGAATCCTTTTGTACTCTTCACACTCATGAAAATATTTTTATGCTAGAATATGATGTAAATTCTTTACCATTATGGTGTATGATTTGAACCAACGTATTTTACACCAACGGAGTTTATATTATGTTCTAGAAACAAGAAAACTTGT
>NW_023459570.1:0-12841 GCF_013731165.1 Rhagoletis pomonella | reverse complement strand
GCTCGTCCACCGGGGTGAACGACAGTACTCGGCGACGGAGTCTCTCTCCCACCACAAATCCAACTCCGAATTTGCGCTCCTTTACATGGCAGCTGTAGTAGACGTCGCAAGGCCCCAGACATTCTTTGCCTTGCCCCGTCCAACGCATTTCTTGGATGGCGGTGATGTCAGCTTTTGTCCTTACGAGGACATCAACCAGCCGGGCAGAGGCACCTTCCCCATTAAGGGTCCGGACATTCCAGGTGCATGCCCTCAAATCGTAGTCCTTTAAACATTTGCTGTGGTCGTCATCATAAGGGGGGGTCTCATCCGAGGCTTTGCCTTGCTTCTTCACTGGAAGTGGTTTTTACGTGGCGGATCCCAAGCCCAGCGCACAACCCATTGCTGGGACGGGGGTGGTTTCGCAACCAAATACACGTTTATATAGCGAGCCGCTTGCTCCAAGCAGACACCCGCTTGCAGCCGCACCTACTGGTGAACAGACGCTGCAGACTTCAGCCTATCCTATATGTCCTATATGTCCTATGAAATCTTTCAATCATCCCGTTTGATTGGGGATGATATGGAGACGTATGAATTTTGTGTGCTCCTAACAATTTACATAGTTAATTCTGTAAACAATTTTGATGTAAATTGTGATCCTTGATCTACCGTTATATAAAGAGGAATGCCAAAACTAGGATCGTAATTTTGAACAAATGTTGTTGCTATGGAATTTGCTGATATACACTTAAGTGGATATGCTTCTGGCCAACGTATATGTCTATCAATGATAGTTAAAATGTAGCGATTTTCTTTTTACACAGGTAATGTACCAACAAGATCCATATGAATATGTTCAAATCGTCCAGAAGGAATGCCAATTTTTTGCACAGGCGTCTTAGTATGTTTAAAAATTTTAGATTTTTGACACTTGGATGTGTTAAAAAAAAAACGAATTTTATCAAAAATGATTTTTCTCATAGAATTCGGAACAAATGGTCTAAAAGGTTATTTAGAAATATCACACCAAATATTAAGATTAAGTACTGGAATATTAATTTCTTTTAAATTACTGTTGGAATTTTGGGCAGATATTATGTCATAAAGTGTTTGATCTTTTTGTTGTTCCTCGAATAATGTTTGAAAATTTATGTCTTGGTCTAAAATCATCTGGAATACGTGAAAGAGTATCAGCAACTATGTTTTCTTTATCAGAAATGTATTGAATGTCGTCTGTAAATTGTGCAATGTACTCTAAGTGTCGAGGTGATCTGTCTGATTTAGAATTTAGAATATGTGTTAAAGGTTTATGATCAGTGTAAACAGTGAATGTTCTACCTTCTAGAAAATGTTTAAAATGTTTAATTGAATTTTGTATCGCTAAAAGTTCTCTATCAAATGTAGAGTAATTAATTTCTGTAGAAGATAATTTTCTTGAAAAATATGCAAGTGGTGCCAAAGTGTTATTACTCATTTGTTGTAAAACTGCACCGACGCATCGACAGCAAGTGATAATTTACCATTTTTATCAAAATGAGTGAGTAAAATCTTCTGTGTAAAAAGTTTCTTCACATTTTCAAAACCCCTAGTTGTATTTTCTGTCTAATTTAATTGTTTAAGTTTATTTTTAGTTGCTAATGTTAACATTTCGTGCAGAGGACTAAGTTCTGCTGCTAACATTTTAACATATCTATGGTAATAATTAACCATTCCCAAAAATTTTTGTAATTTATTTATTGAAAGTGGTTTTTCAAAATTTACTATTGCTTTAACTCGTTCGACAGAAGGTCTGATTCCTTCACTTGAAATTTCATATCTTAGAAAATCTAACTTATTTGCTCCAAAAATGCATTTACTAGGTTTAATATTCAAACTATATTTTTCAAGTCTTTCAAATACAGATTTTAAATGCGCAATATGTTGATCTTCATTATAACTTGCAACAAGAATATCGTCAATATAGACAAACACAAATTCTAAACCTGAAAATACTTCATTAATAAAACGTTGAAATGTTTGTGCACTATTTCGTAGTCCAAAAGCCATCCGTACGAACTCAAACATTCCAAACGGTGTAGTAATTGCTGTTTTATGGTATTTGATGATACGCACGAACAAGATCAATTTTGGAAAAAATGTGTTTATTTTTTAAATCAATAGTCAAATCATGAATGTGAGGTAACGAATAACGATCTGGAATAGTAATGCAATTAAGTCTTCTATAATCTCCACAAGGTCTCCAATCATTTGGTTCTTTTTTAGGAACTAGATGTAAATGAGATGCAATGTGAGAGTGTGAAGGTCTACATATACCCGTTTTAACTAAAAATTCAAATTCTGTTTTTGCTATTTTGAATTTAATTGGATCAAGTGACGTGGTTTAGAGAAAGGTAGCACTCCTTTTGTTTCAACTCTGTGAACCGTTTGGTGTTGCACTGGTTTAGTGTAATCTGGTTCACAAGTAATTGAAGGAAAATCATTTAAAAGTTTAGAAAATTTATTTTCAGTAATTGGTATACTTATTGAAAATATATCGCAAAAACCAGATGATCCAGAAACTTTCAATTCTGTTGTTGAATCAGTAATTTATCTATGTTTAATATCAACTAATTTACCAAATTTCTTTAAAAAGTTAGCGCCTATGATTGGTGTTGAAATATCCGCTAATATGAAAAGGAATTCAAGATCACGCCTTAAACTTAGATAAATTTTTAAAAGTTTTGTAGCATAAGTTTTAATAGAAGAACCGTTAGCTGCAGTCAAATTAACCCTGCAGGGAAACCCCGAACTGGTGAACCAAATTTGTAGTTCCGTACTAGATCTTTATCGTCAAAAAGGAACTAGACCGATAGGAACTAGATCCCCACCAGGCCAAAATCGGCGAAAAGTGGTACTTTTAAAAACTAATTTTTTCAGTTTTTTTCACTAGAAATCTATATCTAAAGTGACGAATTTAGAAATGGTTCGGAACTATAGAAAACGGGATGCAGAACGAACTAGATCTTATTTGTCGAATTTAGAACTAGTTCGGAAATATCGAATAAGGGATGCAGCGGGGGGCTTGTTTACTTTACATAGATATGTGTTCGGCGGCTTTTTCGTTCAAATACGCTTCTATTTTGTGCTTCGCAGATGCTTTTTCATAGCTTGGTAATACAAAACTAAATTTTGTGTTAACATTTCAACCTCTTGGGACCGTCTGGAATCTAAGAAATAACAGCGAGCACCTCCGTAAACTCAGCTACAGCTAAAGGTATGTAAACGTACATTTCTTACAATCATTCAAACAAATTTAATTTCAAATTGAAAACACATTTCTTCCAAAATAACTTAAAATCGCACACAGGGAAGAACCAAAAAGATTGAAAAATCATGATACTTTTTTCTTTCGTCTGTCGATTTTATAACTGGTTCGGAACTATAGAATTTAGGACTAGTTCGGAACTATCGAAAAAGGGATGCAGCGGGGGCAATTGACACTTCCTAGGACATCGCCATGTTAAATACGCCAATTGCTTGCATGCAAAAGAGATTTATCGCGAACCAGTACTGGGTCTAAATATACTAGAAGCGCACCAGTTCAGAACTAGAGATTTTCCCCACAGGGAATATCTGAATTTCTTTTATGTGATTTGAATTTTGAAGAAGGAATGACCGAAACGATTGCACCCGTATCGATTAAAAAATTTAATTTATTGGATTTATCATAAATAAATAGGCGGCGAGATTGTTTAGCTTCATTCACATTATTAGCCACCGTCACAATGGAGCGATCTAGTTTAAAACATTCGAATTTTCTTTGTTTTTATTTTTGTTAAAATTACAAGGTTGAATGCCTTTCAAAGCATTATTTTTAAATTTTCTATGATACCAACAAATATTTTGATTAATATCGTTTCTAGCTCGATATAGAACGACTTCTGTCTCTATCTCTATCTACTTTATTTTTTATGAATAAGGCCATTATAAGATTGAGGTTTATTTATCAAATCAAATAATTTATCTGCAAGTAAAATAATTTCTTCAGTATTTTCATTACTACAAGAAGTTAAATGAATTTGTATTTGTTGCGGCAACTTCCTACTCCATAATTTAAGTTTCATATTTGTTAATCAAAGGAGGCGGGTTAATAACATCAATAATTTTAGAAATTGATTCTTTTTGAAGAAAAACTAGAATATTTTGAAATTTGATATTATCATCACGTATATTATTAATTTCGAATTGTCCTTCCACAAGGAGAAACCATGCCTCAGGACAATATTCCCAAAAATGAGGCAATTTAATAGATTTTGATAAATTCGCACTTAAGTTATTTTCATTTTGAAAGTTATTAGATTGTATACTTTGTGAAATGTTTATATCTGATGTGTGTATTGGATTTTCATGTTGATTTTCTGTTGTTGTTGTGAAATTGCGTGTTCATATTGGTGATCTTTGCATTTTGAAATAAACTGGAGAAGAAGTGTACAAAATAAATATAAGTAGTATTAATTTAAATTAACACAAATAATATTGATATATATGTATATTTATAGACAAAAAAAATAAAATATTAAAAGCTGTTTGTCAATGTTATTGTGGCTTGTTAACATTTTATTTTTAATATTTTTATTGAGCTTTGTACCACGATTGTTTATTAGGAAAATTTGAAAAAGCAACAAAGTCTAAGCGGTAGAAGTTATAGCACTATTTCGGAGATCACCACATCTCCTCATCAGACTTCTTTTTCTAGACTTCAGCAGGGATCGAACCTGCGAATTCGATGTTCAAAGTCAGAAGCGTTAACCACTGAGCTATGTACATCCCGTAAACTCTTGTTGCTAATCCATTTTCCTTATTCAACCAACTACTATCAAGTGCAGCTGATTTGCCGCTATTTAAACTCGACAGCGTGGTTGTTGTTGTCAATTCTATACATCCCTTTGCTTATTTGCTTTTTTGTATAGTTTCAGGCAGGCTCTTCCTAAACTATGTATTTGTCAATGTTATTGTGGCTTGTTAACATTTTATTTTTTTTAAATATTTTTATTGAGCTTTGTACCACGATTGTTTGTTAGGAAAAATTGAAAAAGCAACAAAGTCTAAGCGGTAGAAGTTATAGCACTATTTCGAAGATCACCACATCTCCTCATCAGACTTCTTTTTCTAGACTTCAGCAGGGATCCAACCTGCGAATTCGATGTTCAAAGTCAGAAGCGTTAACCACTGAGCTATGTACATCCCGTAAACTCTTGTTGCTAATTCATGGGTTGCTCACGTTGCCCAGAGTGCGCGGTCGAGGACGCAAGAGTCGGGATTGAGTATAGCCATGCAACTGTAACTGCATACCCAGGGCAACGACTATACCCCATTGCACTCCAACAAGAACTAGTAAAGAAATTTCTGTACGATTTCTTAAAGAAAATTCTTAAAAACCTTTCAAAATTCTATGAAATCCTGGTATGCAGGGTATATATATACATACGAATATGAATAGATAAAGAAGATGTTGATGACACAAGGAGTTCATACCAACGGTAATTGTTGTTTTTGTACGATTGCTACAACCTGTAGTTATTGAATCATGTTCGTAATTTTGGCACACGCTTGCCACATTTTTGTATGAACTTTACAAAAAAATCCCAAAGCCAAAAATAGCGTGTTTTTAATACACTTTTGCTTTTAGATTTTTATTTGCATGCGTTTGCTACAAACCAAACACAAAATGTGTGACCCTGAACGAGAACTACAATTTGAGTTAATAAATGATGGTAATATATATGTACATTAATTAATTAATTAATTAATTAAAATTGCTTTATGATTTTTATAAAACGGACACAAATGACACGCTTTATTTCAGAATAATTTCTACCTATATAAATATATAAGAAATTTTAATGCTGGTTTATACCCTAAAGTAATGGATAATATTAAAGAGGTAATCTCTTTTTCAGAAATATAAACCTATTATATGAAATCACATTTTTATGAAAATAATAGAACCTAAATATTGAAAGATTTTTTACCAATAAATTGGTATTAAAGTATTAAACAAATGAATTATACCAGACAAAAATTTTTACATGTTTACAAGCATACAATTTTTTATATGTAAAATTTCCCCTAAACTAATAGTTATTAGTTCCTAAATAGTTCTAACATCCATTGCTTCACTATACGTAGTATAAGCAAAAGAGGCCGAAAAGCCCATGCACGAAAAATATCCACTATTACTACATTTGAAAAATTTGGTAACCATGAGCGTGACGCACTAATTCCACGACAAAATGGGACTTGCCTTCGTGTGCCCAGCATCAGTGCTGCCAGTTTAGTTGTAGCTACATATTAATTTCGACGTTTAGCTATAGAAATTTGCGTTTAGCTATTAGGTAATTTCTCAGCTTTTTTTAAATCGAGTTAGCTATTTTAGCTACATTTTTTTTTATAAATTCCCTACTTTACATAGAGTTCAATCATTTTGATGAATATAAAACAGTACAAAAAAAAGGTATAAATAGTAGCAATCAAAATACTTACGAAACTATGGTAAAACTTCGTTTGTAGATTTTCTCTCTTACGTCAGGTTTTTTTAAAAGGATCTTGTACTTTTAAAGATATGATTGCTTCAAAAAATTATCTAAAAAATTCAGTACAATGTAGAATGAAAGAGAAAATTCTCTGGATTAAAACAAATAAAATTTTTTGGTTTACGAGGACGAACGGGTATTAAAAATAATTAATTAAATCTATTTTTTATTTCACCCCTACTTTATGCTATGGTTTTTGCTAAATTCAAATATGTTTAATTTCTATGACTTTATGAATTAATTTATGCTCAAGTAAATAAAAAAATACACTATGCAAGTATAGTTAATATGGTTTTGGGATTATCTGGTCACACTGCTATTTACGATGCAGACGCTGCCAATTTATTAGCAGAACTAGCAGACCCTGCGAACTTCGTCCCGCCCAAAATTTGATTTTTAGTTTAAACATTTTGGTCCAAAATTTCTCCAACAGTCTACGTTTACAATTTCCATTGGCACATTCATCGGCTAAGATTATGGTTTGGTAGTCGTTTGCCGCCTTAAATAATCTAACGAAAGTGTTATGTTCATGAAGAAGTTCCCTGGCGGCAACAATGATCCGGATCTATAGTGAATCTGCCTAAAAACTTTATCTTATAGTTGGTAGCAATTCGAAAATAGGTGCGTATCATTGTTCAACAGAAATCCTATATATATGTGTATGTACATACATAGACTTATTTTAGATGAAATACCTTAAAAGCTGGTTTCATGAAAACAATTTAAGTGAAAAACAAGTAAGAAAGTCTAAGTTCGGGCGGAGCCGAACATTAAATACCCGGCGCAAGTATTAAATATATGTTTTCCACCTTTCCGAAAGCTGCCGCTACTGATAAGCCGGGGTGTATAAATTTTAAGTAAATTAGCGTCCTTAAATTTCGAAATATTGAAATTTCAAGCATTTCTTAAATTTACCGGTTATATGAAAAACGGCCGTAATTTTTCGTAATTTTCCGATTTCAACAATTTTCAACGGTTTGCTTTTGTGTGGCAAGCACAATAACCGTACCGAGTTTGGTACAAATTGGTGGAACGGTTACCGATACACATATATGTGATCATAAGTGGGCGGTGCCACGCCCAATTTCCAAAATTTGATTACAAACATATTTCTTTATTAAGAATTGTTGCACCCATCAATTTTGAAAAAATTAGCTTTAATATTTACTGATTTATCGAGGATTTCGTATTTTTCTAAATTACCGTTATATGGGATGTGGGCGTGGTTATTGTCCGATTTTAAAAGTTTTCGGCCATTTGGTATTTTGTACCAGGACCAACAACTGTGCCCAATTTGGAAGAAATTGGTGCAGCGGTTAACAAGATATACGCATGTAACCATAAGTGGGCGTGGCTACCCCCATTTTCCAAAAATCTATAATATTCTTATTTTTCGTCTAAAACTCATTGTAAATATCAATTTTGAGTGAATTATCTTTAGTAGTTACTAAAATATCCCAGTTTTCGTATTTCTGAAAATTACCGTTATATGGGAGGTAGGCGTGGTTATTGTCCGATTTCGCCCATTTTCAATACCATCCTACGCCCAAAAGAAGTCCACGTACTAAGTTTCGTTAAGATGTCTAAATTTTTACTCGAGTTATCGTGTGCACAGACGGACGGACAGTCACCGCTTAATCGATTTCTCTTTTCATTCTGATCATTTATGTATACATTTGTCTATATCTATCTCGATTCGTTTTGCCTGTTACAAACAACCGTTATGTGAACAAAGTTATAATACCCTTGTGCACAAGTGCGCTCGGGTATAATTATCTTTTTCTGTCAGGTTCCATATTCATTTCAAGTAAAAAACTGGCTTTTAAGGTATTTCGACAGGTGGTGACATGAGATTTACCGCTGCACAACTCACAACTCTTCCCTGTCTCCGAATGAAGTTTTAACGCATAATAATGTTGGCAAATCACATCCATTGGGCCAATCGTAACACACGAGAGTTCGATATACTCAATGGGTCAGTATGTCGATTTAGTCTGACATTCACGCCACCTTTTCTTACCTGTCGAATTTTAGAAATAACTCGACCTCAGCACCACCTGGCAGCTCTTTTTTACAGTTGGACTGCCTTTATAGTTTCCAACACATGTTTTGAATATTCGCCAAATCGGATCATAGAAGAGATTTTTAGTAATAACTCAACTCCAGGGCCAACTGGCGGGTTAAATTGTGAAACTAAACTAGCCAGAGACCCACTCAAAAACTCACAAACCTTTGTTAAAATTCCTCCAGCTGTTCAGGATTTCACTCACAAACATGCCTACAAAAGAATTATATACACATTCAAAGATAAGTAAAAGTCCGTACCATTGTACTTTGCCATGCCCTCTTTTCAAAGAGCCAATTTTTCTTTATGAGTATGGGATTGATTTCATATATCTCCATACGAAGTTCCAGTACTGTCCCATGAACACTTCCAGAGATATGCAGTATGAGAGGTCCCCCGCCCCATGTACAATAGCTCAAATTTTTCTCAAGAGTATGCGATTGATTGCATATATATAGTATCTCCACACCAAGTTCCAGTAATCTACCATGAACATTTCCAGAGATATACAGTATGAAAAATTCGGTTTGTATATGAGGTGCCACGCCCCTTTTCCAATAACTCCAATTTTTATCCATATTATTTGACTAAATTCATATATTTCCGTAACAAGTTCAAAAATTTCACAAATTTTTCTCAAGAGTATGCGATTGATTTCATAAACATAGGGCTGGTTTCTCCAACTCAACTTAACTTAGTTTAGCCATTTTTTGGACTTAAGTCAAAAGTTAGCTTGCTTTTTAAACAGCTTATTCTTGACTAAGTCTAAAAAATTGGCTTAACTAAGTTAAGTTGAGTTGGAGATACCACCAGCCCATAATATCTCCATACCAAGTTCCAGTACTCTACCATGAACAAATCCAGGGATACTTATTATGAAAATTATGTTTATATGGGAAATGCCACGCCCCCTTTTCAAATAGTCCGATTTTTCTTCTTGAGTATGCGATTGATTTCATATATCTCCATACCCAGTTCCAGTGCTGTACCGTGAGTGAACATTTTTAGAGAAATGCAGTATGAAAAAATTTTATTGTATGGGAGGGCCCACGCCCTTTTAAAATAGCTCCAATTTTTCTCAAGAGTATGCGATTGATTTCATATACATACATAGTACCTCCATACCAAGTTCCAGCACTAGACCATGGACATTTCCTGAACGCTTCCAAAAATATGCAGTATGAAATATTCGGGTTGTATAAGAGGTACCTCTTTTTCAATAGCTTCAATTTTTCTGCAAGAGTATGCGATGGATTTCATATATCTCCATACCAAGTTCCAATACTATGCCATAAACTCTTCCGGAGATATGCAGTATGAAAAATTCGGTTTGAAAGGGAGGTGCCACGCCCCTTTTTGAAATAGGTCCAATTTTTCTCCAATAGTATGTGATCGATTTCATATGCGCCAATAGCAAGTTCCAGTACTCTACCATGAACACTTCCAGAGATATGCGGTATGAAAAATTCGGTTTGTATGGAAGGTGCCACGCCCCTTATCCAACAACTCAAATTTTTCTCCAGGAGTATGCGATTGATTTCATATACGTCAATACCCAGTTCCAGGATTCTTCCATGAACACCTCCAGAGATATGCAGTATGAAAAGTTAGGTTTGTATGGGAGGTCCCACGCCCCCTTTTCTAATAGCTCCAATTTTTCTCCAAACGTATGCGATCGATTTTATATATCTCAATACCAAGTTCCAGAACTCTACCATGCACATTTCCAGAGATATGGAGTATGAAAAACTCAGTCTGTATGGGAGGTTCCACGCCCCTTTTCTATATCGAGATTTTTGTTAGCCTATAACCATCCTTTGAACGTCTGCAGCAGGTGTCCGAAATTTCAAAAAAATCGGTTCAGCCGTTCTCGAGCTTTGTGATATACATAGAATCTATCTCATAGATGGATGAGTGGCTGCTTTTAATATTGCGCTCACTTAGTACGTACAAAGAAAAACATAGCAGCAGGGTTTTTATGCGTAATTATATACGTACATATTATGGTGAAATGAACTGAAGTTGGCGCATTCCCGATACCGCTACTTTGGTTTTGCCGACTTTAGACATTTATGGCAATACGTAAACAAACTTTTTGCTTAGAAACAAGTGCAAACGTATTGCAAATGTATTGTGTACTTTCAAGTGACAAATCGAAGTTATTCGTGCGTTCTGAAGTAAAACACGTTTTATTTGTAATAAAAACTATAAAAATGTCGTGTCGTGTGTTGAATTGCAGCAGCCGTAGGGGTAAAGCCCCCAAATGCAGTTTTTTTTTGCTTGCCCGCGACGACACCTTGGCCAGAAAGTGGGTAGAGTTCTGCCGGCAGGAGAAGCCATACAATTTAGACACCAGCGTAATATGAATGAAGCACTTTACGGACCACTTTTAAACACGACATGTTAAGTTGAAAACGTTGAAATACCACAAATTACAAATTAAAATCGGAGGTAAGCAAGCATCGACCACTTTCTGCGAAAAACATGCGTTGCGACGATATATTACTTTTTCGGCACCTGCAATACAAACACAGAAATTCTAAATAGTTAATTAATAAGACCTATTCTTTTGAACACATTTCAAGAGTGGTTGTATATTTTTTGTTAACGTGCTGAGAAATTGGTGAATCGAGACGAAAATACGTTTTCTCACTGCAAATTCACAACTGTCAAGTCATTGTTCTTCGCCATATTCTTTGTTTACCCGTTGCCACAAATGTCATTCTGCGGGAATTCGCAATCTTGTATTCTATCGTTCTTGCATACATATGTATGTACATAAATATTCATATAGAAATGTAAATGCCCTGCAAAATCTTGTGCGACTAATCTCTAAAGAGAGTATTCCGAGACTACCTCAATCGGGTACAATTGGGCATTAATTAGTCGCAACTAGTCTCATACGGGTACTAATGGAGGTAAATTAGTCTCGACTCATCCCTTATGGGTATAATTGGAGATCAATTAGTCCCCAACTCATCTCTAACGGGTACTATTAACGATTTAATGATATGTACGCACTTAGTCAATGAAATTTCATGTGCGGCGTTGGTACACAGAGAGAGCATTCGCCTAACAAAACTGAGCACCCCGGTTCGAACCTCAGCTGGCGCAAATTTTTATTTTTATTTTTTAAAAGTGACTAGTCGCTCTTTATACCCGTTCGGGTATAAAGGGGAACAATTAGTCTCTTCATCGGACATGCCCGAACAAAAGCGATCAGTTCATTCCATATAAAGAGATCAAAAGTGATATTAGTCGCTTGCTCCTTTGCGATTGCTCCCGGAGTCATCCCGGATTAGTCCCATTTTTTGCAGGGTGCTAACAGCAATGTTAATTTCTCCTTATACATACATATGTAACTGCCTACATTATTTATCCATGAACTGTACATCTCCATCTATCTATCTATCTATTATATATAATACGCGAAGGCATTTTTTGTGCAGCCTAAAACATCTGCACCGTTCGCTAGATTTTCAAAATTGGGGTGTCAAATTAAAGCGCTTGGCCTGTAGATGTGCAGTAAGGTTTTGTTTTTTCGAAAAGAGTTGCCACCTGGTAAATAATTAAAATCAAGTTATTTACTAATCAATGCCCTCAGATCCGCACCGTCCGTTTAATTTTCAAAAGTGAGGTACCAAATTAAAGGGCTTAGGGTGTGGATATTCATAAAGGTTTTACTTTTTCGAAAAAAGTTGCCACCTGTTAAGAAATTAAGATCAAAGTAATACACGAGGGCATTTTTTGTACAGCCTAAAACATCTTCACGGTTCGCTCGATTTTCAAAATTGGGATGTCAAATTAAAGCGCTTGGCCTATAGATGTGCAATAAGGTTTTGTTTTTCGAAAGGAGTTGCCACCTGATAAAAAATTGCATTCAAATAATTTAATAATCAATGCCATCAGATCCACACCGTTCGTTCGATTTTTAAAAGGGAGGCGCCAAATCGAAGGGCTCTGTCTGTAGGTGCGCAATAAGGTTTAACTTTTTGGAAAAGAGTTGCCACCTTTTAAAAAATTGAGTTCAAATTATTTAAAAAGCTAAACCAGTTATTACAAAATGGGCATAAAGGGAAATAGTTTTGAAAATCTTTGTTTCTTAAGTTAACTTTTGTGAGGGTTGCCACCTGTTAAAAAATCAAATTCAATTTGAATTAAGGGAATTAGGCAATAGAAATATGTATGGATGCCAGACGATAAAGTCTAAGTACGTAGTAGT
>NW_023459569.1:41020-53752 GCF_013731165.1 Rhagoletis pomonella | reverse complement strand
GCCAACGCAAACAGGAGTTGAATTCAGGTGTCGTCCGTGAATAGCTTCCTATAATTCCTGAAGTACACGGAACATTTTTGGCGCTAAACGCGTCGATTCATAGCCATCTTTATTTTTTTGGATGAATTATTTGGCAGGTTCCGCTAAAGTGAACGTTGGTATTAAAGTTTAATATTTACAAAATATATTTATATATTTGCAGAAAACATGGAGGAGAAGTTAATAGAAGCGGTCAGGGCACACAGCTTCCTTTACGGTAAAAGATCCCACCTTTTCCGGAATAAATTATTAAAGGAAAAGGCTTGAGATACCGTTTCACGCGCTGCGGGAGTACCTGGCATTTAATTGTATACATGTATGCATTTGTATATAAACATATAAAAACACTTCCTTGTTTAATGCTTCCAATAGTTACTAACTGCTAAACTAGGTGGAAGTCTCTCAGAGACCGCTTTGTCTGGGAGACGGGTTTACAAAAAACGAAGTCGGGAGCTGGTGCCGAAGATGGAGCCACATGGAAATATTTGGAAGCCATGGATTTTATGAAAGGGTTTGTCGAAAATGCCGATTGCATCATCAAAGCTGTCGTTACATCAATGGTATGTCCAGAGACTAAAACACTCCCCCCCGAATTGGAACCGTCGCCCACCCTGGGACCACTAATCGCATTGCTTCAGGGTGGCGTTCCATATTTCTCATTAACTAAAGTTCCCTCAGTGCACCTGCGTCCAGGTCCCGCTTCTTGACTTTAAGTAAGTATTCTGCATATTTAACTATGTTCTTCCAGTTAGTTTCGCTATGTAGCATGGCTTGGATGACGATATCTGGGTTAATTAGTCCTAGAAGGTCTTTCAGATTATTGCGCTCGGTTTCCCATCTTTTGGATCTGAAAAAAGTGTGCTCGGCACCGTCTTCTTCTGCGTCGCTGTATATGCATAACGCAGGTATTTGCGAAACTAACCATGCCCAGACAGCATTTGTGTGACGTAATACCTTATTTCGCCATTTCCTCTTTGGGTCCACAGTTTTAGGTCTTTTATTAGCCTAGCCGTCCATCTGCCGCGGCTTTCGTTTTGTAACCTATCTTGCCATAGTCTTAGTGTCTCGTCTCTTACTCTTTCCCTTTCGTTGTCACTTGGATTCGTTTGCGCCTTAAGCTCCCACATTTTCTTGCGTTCGGCTGCTAGCAGGTCAATGGGAACCGTTCCGCTTATAACTAGTATTGCCTCGCCGGACACTGTACGATACGCAGAGGCTACTCTTAAAGCTTCTGTGCTGGCACGCAGAGGCTACTCTTAAAGCTGTATGGTACGCAGAGGCTAATCTTAAAGCGCAGATGTTAACAATGTATCCCTGATACATAAATATATATATATATTTTTATTCGTAGGAGAGGGAAATGCGTTATGCACCGGCCGGGGGTGCTTGTCTCTATACTACCCTCCCCGAGTGTGGCACTCCCACCAAAGCGTGTTGGGCTATCCACTAAAACCCAAAGTCCCACCGCCCGCGCATCCGGCACAGCAAATCTGCATGCCTGCAGATGCAGGAGCGCGCTGCTAGAGCCGTTTCGTCGTTTCATTCGGGTGTCCTCAGTAGACGTCCTTCCTCTCGTTTGCAGCGGAGTACGAATTTGATATATCTCGCAACTGCTTCCCACTTGTCTGCACTGGAATCATTACTCCAATTATGTTGTTCGGAGTTATGTCTCCGTATCTTTCTTCCAACATTCTGTGCGAAATCAAGAAGTGTTCGCAGGTGAAGAATGTATGGTACACGTTATCTTCGACGTTTCCACAGTAGTGACAGAACGGTGAGTCCACCCTTCCCATTCTATGAAGATATTCTCGGAAGTAACCATGACCAGTGAGGAATTGCGTCAGGTAGAAATCGACTTCCCCATGCAGTCTGTTCAACCATGCTTGAAGGTTGGCTATCAGAGCGTGCGTCCATCGACCTTTTGTGCTCGCGTTCCAGTTTTGTCGCCACTGCTGGATTAGTTGCTCGCCGGTATTTTTTGACTTTCAATGCGTCGGCCCATATTTCTGCCCCGTACAGGAGCACCGACTGGACTGCTGTCATCAGAAACTTCCTGCGATGTGGCTTCGGGCCGCCCACGTTCGCGATCAGCCGCTTTAGAGCCACCGTGCTCTGCGCAGATTTTTCACATATTCCATGGATGTGTTCCCAGAATGTGAGCTTGCTGTCAAGTTTCACCCCTAGGTATTTTGTATACCTAGAAGTTGTCACGAGTTGAGGTCCGACCATCATGTTTATAATTGTTGGGATCCGTTTACTGGTGAGGAGCACGATCTCTGTTTTGGCTGTAGGCAATTGCAGACCGTGGTCACTCATTCATCCACTGACGTTGCGCATGACCTGGTTTAGCTTGAGCTGTGCTAGCTGGACGTTTCTTGATGTTATGACGGCGGCCACGTCGTCTGCGAAAGCGATAAGGAAGGTGCTCTCCGGAATTTCCGTGCGCAACAGACTGTCATACGTGGCGCTCCAGAGGTCCGGGCCAAGTACAGACCCCTGTGCCGCTCCGCCGGTTATACTTCTCTTTCTCTGACCTTGTGTTGTGTCGTACAAAAGCCAAGGGTCTCTGAGGTAGTCCCGGATCATATCTAGCAAGTATGTTGGAACCTCGAATGACCGTTCCAATGCCCTCCAGCATGTCGTCCCATCTTGCCGAGTTGAAGGGGTTCTTGACATCCACTGTGACTAGCAGCACTATTGGCCCCGCCTGGTGGGAGGCTTCTTCGGCCGTATGTACCGCCTCGACTACTTCGCCAATTGCTCCTATAGTTGAGTGTGCCTTCCTGAAGCCATGTTGTCGGGGTGAAAGGCCTCCCTCGCTTTCAATGGCTGACTTCAAGCGTATTTTGAGCAGACTCTGCATCATCTTGCCTGGTGTGTGTAGCATGCAGGGAGGCCGGAAAGATGAAGGAGAGTTTGGGTCCCCTTTGCCCTTGGGTATAAGCACCAGTCTCGCCTTTTTTCCATTGGCTTCGGAAGACCCGGGCCCTAAGGCAGCTGTTGTACATGTTAAGCAGGAGATCAGGGCTTGTTTCCGCGGCTAACCTGATTGCCTCCGCCTGGAGCCTTGCCGAATTTCATGCTTCGCAGGGCTAGCTTCAGCTCGTCTGTCGAAAACAGTGGTGCCTCGGCTTGCTTCTCGACGAACACTATATCTGCTCTTAGTGGGTGTGTGGGAAAGAGTGTATCCACTATATTCTTAACTTGGGCCTCATTCATCGCCTGCGATGATGTGTGGAACTTTTTCATAACTATTTTTTATCCCTGGCCAAAGGGATCACGATCAACTTCGTCACATAGCGCTTTCCAGCAGTTCCGTTTACACTTCTGTATCTCGGCCCCAAGTGCCTTATAAGCGCTTTTGTAGGTTGCTTCTCTGGTCAGCGCCTCAGGTCTACCACGAGCGCGCGTTTCGAGTTTCCGCATTCTATGGCAGGGCCTTCACAGCTCTGCAATTCGGTCATTCCACCAGTATACCTGCTTTTTACCTGACCATGCTCTCCTCTGCGGCATTGAGGCTTTGCATGCCCGATGAATGCAGCGCATGGTTTCTTCGACCAGCTTAGACTCCCTGTTGTGGATCTCTCCCGTTGTGGGTGAAATACCTTGGGAATCTGCTAGGAGTGATGTGTCGAACTTGCGAACATCGACCCTGGACGGGTTCCATCCTGGTTTCCTGCGAGGGATACTGCGTGTTTGCCCTCGCGTTGTGTCAGTGACTTGGAAGGTGATGTAGTTGTGGTCGCTACACTCAGGTCTTCCATCACTCTCCATCCGTCAGCCCTTCGAAGAAGGCTTTCTCAGACCAGGGTTATGTCAGGGATAGAGTATTCAAAACCCGGCCTTCGATATGTAGGGGTCGTTCCGGTGTTGAGGATGGTCAGGCCAATGCGGGCTGCCATTTCAAGGACCAGTCTTCTCCTGGTGTTTGTTTGGGGCATACCCCATTCCCCGCCTCTTGCGTTGAAATCTCCAGCAACAATTATGTGGCCGGTTATATCGCGCAATTCATTTTCAAGTTCTTCGAGCTTTTCCCTGAAGACAAGGACTGTGTCGTTTGGAGACAGGTAGCAACTCACCAGAGTGATTTGCGCCATTTTCACCCCGACGTAGCAGCGTCCGACCCCGCTGTTCTCTGCGCGATGGTTGGGGTTAGCAATCCGTATCGCGGCCGAGCCTGATTGGTCAACATGCCAGGTTTCTTTTGTTCACTGATGATGGCAGCGTCTGCTCTTTGTTCAAGAACCAATTGGTCCAGAAGGTCATCAGCTACCCTACTCCTGTTCATATTGTATATATGTGTATTGTATAAATTTAATATATTCTCCCAAGCTTTGTCTTAGCCTCAGCAAGGGCATCTCTGAAGGTCTTGCACGCTCCCGACCCGGGCAGGTGATTTGCATTTTTCTGTCCATCTCCTGCCGAGCACAGGTAGCAGCTTGGGCTTTCTTTACATGCAGAGGCTATGTGGCCCTGCTGACCACATTTCCAGCATGAACTGCTTCTGTCTTGGCCTTTGCATGCCGCCTTTTTGTGGCCATATCCCAGACCACAGTATATACAGTAATAAACCTTTTTGAGTACTCCTCGGGGGTAAAATCTAATCAGGGTTGATAATGAGAAGGAGCATGAGTTTTGTTCATTCAGAGTTGTATACAAAATTACTGTGGTATGAAAGGGAGCAACAACCGTACTATGGCAGAGTGGCACAAGTCATGGCTGTGTAATAATGACCGAAATTAATTGCAAAACTGTAAAAACATTGCAAATTATTGTCAATTATTATAGATACTAGTACAGATTATCATAGTTAAGTTTATAACTTGTTATATTACACCGTACATGATACTGAACTGTTAAATGCTGAAAACGCTTATAACTTGTAGATCACTCAAACTTGGTTGTGCTTAATGAGCTGTCTGGGCGGATGCGCTGGCAGGCATAATAACTATACAAACCTTGTTTTTTTCGGGTTGGCTTTCCAAAACGGAACCAATCGAGATTTCAGCGAAAGTATATGGAATTTAGTCATGAAATTCGGTCAGGATTTTGGGGGAGGCTTTCTCTACATGAATATATCACTCTCACAAAGTAGTTGCTAATAGTATTTAAGCAATTTGTTGTTAAATAATCTTCACTACCACCCCCAAATTTTTGTACAAAATGCCACTTATCAATTGTATTTTGGTTGATATACCATATCTTCAATGTTCACGTGCGTATTTTATACTTTTAATATATATATATATTCATCAATTAATTAAGTAAAACGCGTTTATAAATCTATTCATTCATTTTACCACTTTTCACAAACAAACAGAAATAACAATGGCCGACAGTAAGAGCAAATGTGTGCTGCCATACTTCTCGAAGCAATAAAATGCAACTATAAACCATATCTTTTTTGTTTTTGATTCAAAATTTTCGGCTGCTGGGCTTTTTATTATAAAATCGATACTTCGATAAATAATGAAAATTTTTTATAAAAAATCGCGCGATTTTATTAAAAATATCCGGCTACGGCGCTTTTTATTATAAAATCGATGCTTCGATAAATAACGAAAATTTTTAATAAAAAATCGCGCGGTTTTTTATTTAAAATTTTCGCCTGCGGCGCTTTTTATTATAAAATCGACACTTCAATAAATAATGTGCATTTTTTCATTGTTTCCGTTTTGTGTTTTTTTTTGCATTTTTTAGTATGAATGGCAGCACCGACATTTCAGTTCAGTTGGTGTACAAGGGAAAAAGTGAAGTTGAATTCGGTATTTTTTTCAAATTTAAATGCGATTTAACGATGAGTTGATGATCAGTTTCAAAATTATGTTTTTATTGTTGGTTTGTACTAGGCTATTTTGATCAATTTGGCTTATGTGCAAGAAAAATGCGATTTACTTAAAAACTATAAGCCTCCGGAGGGTGGGGTCTTCAGATTTAGAATCTGAAAAAGCTCCTCTATACTCCCTAATATTTTGTTTTTTCCAAAGCCTGGATCCGTTTTGGAAAATGTTCCCTTTTTTCATATAGATTTAAATATATTCGGAAATTTAGGATTTTGCTTGATAAATTCACAAAATTTACGTTTTTCATAAAAAGATAATCTAATAATGGACTTTTTTTAATTTTAAACTTACATTTAAGAAAACTCCATTCAGTGTTATAATTACGATTTGAGTTTCGCAGTTTATAAAACACAAGCGTTAATTATGTACTTAACTATTGATATTATTCTTCATTAAGCATGAATATCAGCATACATTAGAGATGAATATTATACTTAACCTAAATTTTGTTCATAAATAACACATAATTATGTATATTTTATCATCGAAAAGAACTTTTCTAATCATGAGGCGGAATTCCCCACAGTAAGTGTTGCCGTGCGCGCAAAACGAAAACGCTGCACACAACCCAAAAGTACTCCTCGGGGACCAAATGGTGAAAAGCTGCGAAAAGGTTTACTACTGTATATACTGTGTCCCAGACAGCGGAAACACCTTCCTCGCAGCTTCCCCTTTTCAATAAGTGTCCGGCCTGGCAGTTTGTCGATTTCCACCATGGCCATTCTTTGTTCTCGTGAGTTTACAGCGAGGAGAGAGACGCGAAGTTGGCCATTCATCTTGTCTCCTAATTCCCCGCGTATAGCGTTCTCCACTTCTGGGGCCGTGGTTAGGCAGTCCAGGACTTCTAGACGTAAACATCTAGTGAGAATACGGGCGTCTCCAAGCTGCATTGGTTTTGCCTCTTCTTGTTTTGCGGCTGGTCGCCTTGCCCTTATTGACCAAGGGCTCACCTGGCGCTGGCCCTGGCTTAGGCATTCTACGTTTTCCAACCGTTCTCCATTGGTTATCAGTTACGGATTTCTGCGCATTATTGCTATTATTATTATCAGCATTGTTTAGGCCTTCATGCAAAACCAAATAATTTAAAGGTCGAACCGCCCTAATGTAAAAGTGCATTGACTTGAGCCGAGCACAGAAAAATACTTAGGCATATATACGGCCTACCTTTATTGCTACGCCGTTAGCAAATATATGTATTATTTCCCGTTGTAATATAATTTCGTTAAGTTTCCCCGAGCAGTTTGCTGCTGGCGGGTAAACTTAACTTTGTCAAAATGGGGCACTTTCACTTCATTCGAGCTATCAAAGAGACCGGACGACTTCAGCCATCACCCAGCGATACATATTCAAAGGTTATCATGTTGTACACCCACTGATTTATTATATAATAAAATCAATTGAAATCATATCTATTACTAATATACGTGGTTGTGTTTCATTTCATTTTCTATTTTCAATTAACATTGGTGCTACTGCGGGAGTTGCGACCCATTGGTTCACCAATTGTTCATGGTCTATCTGCGCCGAAATTCAAAGCAACCAAAGAACATTAATATATATTTAAAGTCACGGAAGCCATCACAAAAACGCAGACATCTTTCCATACAAAAATAATAAGGAGCCCAAGGACCGATAGACACGGTGCGGGAACAACGCAAAAGCGCTCAAAGTTACCACCAGCTCATCAGAAATCCTACCCACACAGCGACACATAAAGGCGCAAATTTTTCCACCAAACAGGACAAGTCACCAAAAAATTCAAACACTAGTTACAAAGGTACGTGGTTGTCGTTTCAAGCACATTATTTACGTATGAGTGGTAAAAACGCGATAAATCCCGAAAAATTCGCGCACTTAAAAGCCAGTAATAACCGATATTGATTTTGTGGAAAGTATTGAACAGTGAATTTCAATTATTAATATAATTTGTCAAAACATTAAACAAAACTTGTGAGTATATGTACATACATACATACGGGTATGCAAGACGGACAGTAACACCAGTGCGCGCGACAGCGATCTTAGTAAAAACTTTCCACTTAAATTGTTTGTGTAACTATTCGTTAAAACAAAACTGCAACACACTTTTTTTACTAAATTTCGGGGCTCAAAATTATTTTCCCATATCTGCAAAGTACATATTCTATTCGATGATTTTTGGCTTTTATTACGTTTATTGCATTTAGTTCGTGTTGCAAATTCAATTCTTTACGTACATATACACATGTATGTATGTACATCAACACTAACACATCACTGAGTTTTGATTCTAACCTCACTTGTTATTAATTTAGTTGGCACATATTGAGTTCACTTTAAATTTTCATCCACAAAATCACTATTGGTGTGTGTCGCACACAATATTGGACAAATAAGAAGCAGGGTGTCCAGACTGTTTAAGTAAAAAACCCGCAATTTCTGGAAAAACAACGCCAAAAATCGCCGTTTTTTTTAAATAAAATTTATGAGATCGATTTAACAAATATTTTATTTTAAAAATGAGATCTTGAAATAATATAGTTTTAAATCCAAAAACGAATATAATACCTTAAAAGGGTAATAACAAATAACACAAATAACTTATATAATAGTGATGTGCAAACAATTTTCTTTAAAATACGCATACTTTTTAAAAGTATTTGTTTCCACACATTTTGCAATAGAACTGCGCAATTATTAAATCTATTATAACTCATATTAATTGATTAATCGTACAATCCGCTTTTAAGAGCTCGGCGCTAAAAGTTAAATAAAAACCTATAATAAGGGGAGATCAGCTATTTCCACAATTTTTTCAAAATCACCTGTAGTCTCTGAATTATTTACATTTCTGCTGTGCATGAGAGAATGAGAGTGCGGAAGGGATAATAATATGAATTTACTTATATTTCTAAACATTTTATTGCCTCTTGCGGTTTTCACTCCGAAGCAATTATCCAAAATTCTTCAGAGTCGGATGGAATGGCTCTGAGAATAGTTATTAAATGGGAAAGTTAAAAGATTTAAATATTCAGTTTCCGCTGCTTTTCTTGCCTCCAAAGTCAAATAGTGAATTGGCAGGTCCCTGAAACCCGCTCTCTTGTGATTCACACACTTTTATGGTGACAGAATCAAAGCTTTTTTAAAAGCTTTTAATTGACTAGGTAATCGTTTCAAAAGTTCTTCGATTAGGGTGATTAAACATTTTTGACAGTCTTTTAATATGCTTCTTAAGTCAAGTTTGTCACGCATTGCATTAGCGTCTTCTGTAAAATTATCGTGGAAAACTCAGATTTGTATATTTTTATAATTGGAAAAAATGTATTTGAAGTAAAAAAATCGCCAAAAATCGCCAATGGCGATTTCCTAAATTTTTACGCGCAAATATCAAAAAAAATCGCCAAATTGGCGCGAAATCTCCAAATCTTGACACTCTGACAAGAAGTCACTTCGGAATAAGTAGACAAATAGTTCAATTACAATTGAGAGTTGGGTGGCGAGTTTTTAGATTCTGCAATCATAAGAAAAAAGTAAAATATATATACATACTTACAGACACATATATAAGGATAACCGTTAAAACATACACACACATATATATATTATTACAAATAAAAGAATATATCTTGTGAAATTACACGAGATATTCTTGTGTTAAAATCTGGTATTGTGGTGGTCTCTAAGCATTTTTCATAAGTGAAGTCGTCCTTGAATCTTGGTCTCCAGTGGTTTCTCTGTACTAAATAATACCTGTCAGTTTGCAAAAATTTTTGTTCTGATCAACAAAAATGGATAAATTTATAAGATTGATAGATGCTTTGGCAGAATTTGAGGCCGACTATAATGACACGGCCCAAACTGACCACACAAAATATACCCTCACTCTTCAGCAAGAGGAACTTAAGGCAATATGGAGAAAGGTAAAAACAGCTTAGGAAGAATTAGTGCATTCCGACACGTTAGATGCTAAAGGAGTCTCTACGGTTAAGCCTAGATATAGGAGCTCCTATTATGTTTATTTGCGCTGCATGTCGAACATGCAGGCAAAGTTAGTTAAGGGCGAAAAAGATACAGAGGGTGTGTCTGTCCAGGAACACAATATACATCAGCCCCCCGTGCGATACGGACGTGTTCAAAGGCGACTACCTCTCCAACATTCCGAGACATGTTTACGGCCATATATATACTGAATAAGCGCCTTACCCCGGTTGAGAAATTATTCCACCTCAACCAAAAAACACAGGGGGAGGCCAAAGATATCGTCCAAAAATGCCCACTTATTAAAGAGGGATTTTCCACTGAATGGAAAAATTTAACTGATAGGTACGAGAACAAACGTATTCTCGTAAACTCCCAGTTACAAATCCTTTTTGATTTAAAGTCGGTAGAGAACGAGTGCGGAATCTCGATTAAGAAACTACAGCGAGATATAAATAATTGCATTCGAAAGCCATAAAATTGACATATAAAACTGGAATGCAATATTTACTTATCTCTGCTCAACGAAGTTGCCAGAAAGTACCCTAGCATTGTGGGAACAAACGATCGAAAATAAGACGGAAATATCCAAGTGGGAAGATATGGACAAATTTCTGTCCAACAGATTCCAAACACTTGAAACCGTCTCGGGCATAACAGGTATTAAACACACCAAAACCCCAAAGCCCCAAAATAGTAGGCATGCAAATGAAACACCGCAAAAAAGACTTGGCGCATTTCAAGCATCTGTGGGCAAAATTATGTGCAAATTCTGCAAAAGCAGTAACCACAAATTATCGAAATGCCACAAATTTCTCGAACTCACGGTTTCAAACAGGATAGCCTTCATTAAGGAGAATCATGGCTGCTTGAAGTGCTTATCCTTTGGACATACTGTGTCAAGGTGTACGCTCATTTAACTGCAGCACCTGTCACCAAAGACACCACACGCTCCTGCATAATCAAGCAGCTAAGCCCAAAAGAGCCATGAACCAAAGGTAACAATCAAAATTTTCACCGTCAACTTCTGCGCAAGCTCAAGCAAGACGCAATTTTGAAAAAGGAAATAGAAGTCCAGTTAATAACGTTAAGTCCTGTTTTGCAAACACGAACAAGAGTCTTATTAGGTACGGCACGTGTCAATATCTTCTTCAATTATACTAATTTTTCAGCCCGTGCATTAATAGACTCCGGTTCGGAATATTCATTCATAACAGAAAGACTTAAGTAAACGCGAATTAACCTACCATCCAAACACCGTTTCAGTCCAAGTCAAAGAAGCGTGTTTAATCCAGTTGCGGACACCGATTGACCCTTTAATAAAAAGGCCAACAACTGTGCCAAGTTTAGAAGAAATTGGTGCAGCGGTTACCAAGACCCTGCAGGGAAAGCTACTAGTTGTGAACTAGAATTCTACCAGTTTGCGTTTCAGCCCAACTAGTTCACGTTCTATCCTTTTTCAATGTTAGCGACTGGTATTTTTAACATTGCGATGTCCTACGAGATGTCAATTGTCAGGCTATGCATCAGCATCTACTAGTAGAAATACTAGTAGCATCATACCAGTTGATGAGATAGTCTGCCAATTCATCCCCTATGAAAAGCATTAGTATGCCTTTTTGCTCGCGGCACTCCAACAGTCGCAATGGCCGACGGAGCAAAGCACTCGCGTGGTATGCCTGAGGTACCAGGTTCAAGCCCGGGCCCAGGGAAATTTTTTTTATATTTTTTATTTTTATTTTTTTTATAATATTTCTTTTATTTATATTTTTTATTTAGGGTTTTTTTATTATTCTTAATTTTAATTTAAAAAAAATATATATTTTTTGTAATCTTTTTTTTTTATGGCACAAGCATTTTTCCCATATATTTGTTTCTTTTTTTTTTTGTAATGCAACTAGATTTTTAAGTTTGTTATTTATATTTAAATTGAAATAATTATTCGTACTTACATTGGTCTAACTTTAAAAATCTTAACAACCTCCAAGCGGCCTCGAACCTGCGATCCCAGAACCAGAACCAACAGTCTTCACGTGACGCCACAGCCGACATTTGTAAGAAAAGCAATTAATTGCGTTTTATTTTAGGCTTTGGCAATTCAAAGGCAGATGTCGCTGAACGCTTAAGTTCTTCGAAAATGTCGAACTGGTAGGCATATACTAGTTTATGAACTAGTATTTTTTCTAACTGGTTTGGGTTTTCACTGCAGGGGATATACACATGTAACCATAAGTGGGCGTGGCTACGCCCATTTTCCAAAAATGTATAATATTCTTATTTTTCGTCTGAAAATTATTGTAGATATCAATTTTGAGTGAATTATCTTCAGTAGTTACTAAAATATCGCAGTTTTCGTATTTCTGGAAATTACAGTTATATGGGAAGTGGGCGTGGTTACTGTCCGATTTCGCCCATTTTCAATACCAACCTACCTTGGATTAACGGAAACCTACATACCAAATTTCGTTGAGATATCTCAATTTTTGCTCGACTTATCGTGTACACGGACGGACGGACGGACAGACGGACGGACAGACAGACATGGCTTAATCAATTTCTCTATTCATTCTGAGCATTTATGTATACATTTGTCTATATCTATCTCGATTTGTTTTGGCTGTTACAAACAACCATTATGTGAACAAAATTAATATACCCTTGTGCACAAGTGCGCTCGGGTATAAAAAGGGTACAAGTTCATATAACAACAACAATGGATTGTAATACTGATATTCTTGATAGGTTCTCTGAATATCCAAGAGCTTTGAGAGTGCTATCATATGCAATGAGATTCTCCCAAAGAACCCGCCCAAATACCAAAGCTTCATTTCAAGCGAAATCTTGTTTTATTTCTTCTTCTTCTTCTTATTTGGCGCTGTAACCGCCTAAGCGA